>NC_135772.1:6598041-6846090 GCF_028453695.1 Augochlora pura
TCTCTCTCTCTCGAATTTCGAAGCCAGAGGAATAGCTTATCGATAATGGTACCGATTTAAATTTCGATCGGGTAAAGACGTCGGAAGAAAAGGCAAGCAAAGTTATTTGCGCCGCGGGTTGCGTCAAGGAAGTCTCCGGCAAATGAAAGTGCACCCGGTCCTGCGCTAAGCCCGTAATTGCTACGAACCTCTATTAACTCCCGCGTTTGATCCGCGCGGCTCCACTCGTTCTTTGTGCAAACTAACGCGAAGTTCGACGGCGCGGCGCGGGCGCAACAAACATATTAAACTTTTCTTTCGCCCGGCACCGCACACCGGCGCGCTGCGCCGCGTGATCTTGATGTAAATTTTCCTCAGAGAGACGCTCGTGTGTGTGTGTGTATGTGTGTATGCACGCGTGTCTCTGCGAGAGTACATACGCACGCGCGCTGTCGCGTTGATTGCCCACCTGTGACAATTTCGCACGAACCGCCGGTAAAAGTATAAGGCGCGCATGAAGATTCAAACGTGATTTAAAATCTTTTGCGACAGTTCAAAACCGACGCTCATTTGGACAGAGCATTTACATACAATCACACGATGACGTTTATATTGTGTAGAAATCTTGACGGATTGAATCGATTGTAAGGGAGACTTGCGAAATCGTACATAGCCTTTGACGAAATATAAATGATGTAGTATATACAGTAGCTCGCGATAGTGTTCAACTACGTTCAATTACAGTTCAACGACACGTAATCTGATTAATGATTAACGATTATAGCTGACGTGTAATCATGTTCACGATTAATAATTACAATGACTAAGTAACGTAGCGATCATGATAAATGTACAACTGAAGTAATCGAAATGTAGCCAGTGAAAATGATGGACTCTGTATCATTAATCACGGAGTGACTACGTTTTTATAATGATTAATTCAGAAATTTGGTACTTCACGTGCTAATTGTGGCCTGCCATATAAGTTGATTATTAATTATTATAGTGTGCGAAACGTATTCATGACTGTTGTCTTATTTGAAAATCTGATTAATGATGTTGCGTAAAGTAGTCATGGCGATTGTAATCAATTACAAAAGTAATTATATAAATAACTTGATGAATAGTAAATACGTAATCTCATTGCACGATTATGTTTGATCTCATTTTTCAGAGATAACCGCGGAAGAATTTCCCGAAATAAAATATTAAGTATCATCCCTCATTATACTCCAAAGCTGCATTTCAAAGATTTACTGCACACATGTTTTAATTCCTTCCTTGAAGTTCAGAACAGATGCAGTTGCAAAGCTGCAAGTGTACCCTTAACTATACGAGTTTACCGTTAATGATATTCTTTGCGATTCTTAAATAAACATATCCTTTCTGTTCTTTAATGTGATTATTTATTATTAAATGAGCATTGCGAACCATTCGTTCAATTCTGTTTAAATATGGGATTATTACAACAATATCTTTTGTGTCATTTGACGGGGTGTCTTATTGTTAATCTTCATAGTGAACGACTCAATTAATAATTAAAATGGTTGTCACGGTTAAACAAATTGCTATTTTAGATTCGAAAAATGTCTAAATATTTCTTAAACATTCTAATCTAAGAATGAACCGCGTTTTTCTTGAAATGATCATTGTCACGTATTAAAAGATATTCGGGTAGTTCACGCTTCATGACTTGTTTGTTGCTCCAAATGCGGCCTGAAGCTGTCGTTATCTGCGATCGAAGCACGTTGCGCTCGGTCGACTGATCACCTTGCACTTCCCGCGCTCGCTTCTCATTGGCCACCGTTTTTTGTTAATAATTTGTGAAAAAAGTCGTGGGTTGCACTTTCGATAAGGAAAAAATGACTTCAAATGACTTCGGGAATCCCCTGTTTTTCCAAAGGACAATAATTTTAGGACACCCTGTATAGTATCGAAAATTAAAATCAACTATTAAAAATGTCTACCAAAAAAGGAGAACAATGTATTGAATCCTGGGACGAAAATCAAAACTTACATTATACGATAAACTACTCCTGTATAAGGTCGCGATCATTCCAATTTGGACATATGGGATACAACTCTGGGGATGCGCCAAGAGAAGCAACATAGATATCATTCAATGGTTCCAGCACAAATCACTGAGAAGTATTGCTGACGCTCCATGGTAGATCACTTCAGATTCACTTCATAAAGATTTGGGTATGCATAATATCAAACAACAGATAGAAAAATTCGCTATGGCACACAAGAAACGATTAACAAACCACCCCAATGAACACATCAGGGATCTAAATCACACACCACAAAACAGAAGACTGAAAAGGAGCAAACCAACCGACTTGCAGAACTAAGTTAAAGAAGGAACGTCACAGATAATGTTAGCGGCAACGCTATTGGGCGATTTACCGCATGCAAATCATAATTAATTCATCAAATTTGCTGGTTAGCTCAAGGAAGCTAGTTGTTGATGTAATTTAGTATAAATAAAAAAAAAATGTCTACATTGACAAAATCTGTGAAATGTAAAGTGAATATAAATAATAACATCAGTGGCAGCGGCAATATTTTAAACATTCTAATCTTTCTAAGGAAAACAAATTCGAATAATATTAAACGAGATATAAGACTGTTTTTTCAAAGTATGATTAAATTCAATTGAATATAATTTTCCAAAAACTAGAATTTTTAAAAATGCTGAAAACTACGAATATAATTGCACGGTTTTTTTAACGTCGCAAGATAAGGATGAATGACGTCAAAGATCTCCTGCACGTAACTGCGGATGATGAATCGTATTTCAAGAAATCAGTTTTATCCTTCAGAGATTTTCATTTTTAAAAAAATTTTGCTCGCGGAACTTAATAATTTATTAAAAAATTGAAACGTGAGCAAGGCATCTTCAATTTTTGTCACGTACATAAAATCATATATTTTACTATAATATTATCATTATAATTTCACTATGCCGAAATTCATCTTCAGAAGGTTAATAAGTATTATTACTTTACTGACACCACTATGAAATAGTTACACGCATATTTCATAAAAACTTCACTTATATTTACAAGAAGTATCCAAGCGATCATTCTACCCGTCACTCTGGATTTCTCTTAAATCACAGAGCATGATTTACCAACTGAGCTAACTTATCCTTTAATTACCTTTATAAAAGAGTGTTAAAAGTTCAACAAGAAAATCATTTGTTTTTTTCTATTAGATTAACCAACAAACAGAAAGTATCTAATAATGTTTTAAATGCCAACAGTTTTCGGTGGTTTCGTAATGGTGCCATGTGATTTCATCACGCGGATCGCGCCTCTTCGATTCTCGTCGCCCGTTTGCGCTCTTCTCCCTCTACCCCCCTCTCTCTTTCTCACTCTCTCTCTCTCTCTCTCTCCCTCTCTCATTCACTCACTCACTCTCTTCTACATTCGATGGTTCGATCGCTACGCTCGTCTCTCTCTCTCTCTCTTTGTCTCTTTCTCACTCGCTCTCTCTCTCTCTCTCCCACTCTCTCTGCACGGGCGGTATTGAGTTTTCGCGGTAACTCGTTTAACTAAGCAGCGCACCGATATCGGTAATCTGCCAATGGCCATTTAAATACCCGTGTACTCCCGACCGCCCCCGCCCCTTTTTTTTCTCGCGTGCGCATTTTCACCGGCAAATGTCATTGTTGACTCTGGCGGAACGTTTAAAAACCGGTCACCACCGGTATTAAAAGCTTCCCGCCCGGAAAAGAATGAAATTATTCGGCCACTCGTGCCCCCCTGCGAAACTTTAACACAAATTAAAGAAATTACCGTGCGCCGGCGCCGAGCCTCTCTCTTTTTTTCTACAATCGGATTACGTCGTGTGTGAAAAAAGGGGGGAGCCGACAAAAAAAGTGTCGAAGCGACCAGACGAATTCGAACGAGAGCAAGTGTAACATATATCCACGCAACGGCGGACGGCCATAATGTTCCCGACGACCGTGCTTCCGTTAGTTTTTCCGCGGGCGCCGAATGGCGCGTTTTATATTTATTTGGAAACAGAATTAATGTAATTTGTTAAACGCGACAGTTCCCGACCGCTCCGCGCCGCGCCGGTTTCCCTCCTCGTTAAAAACCAGTTAATGCGACACGCCTCGAATTAATATTCCCTCTTCCCGCGAAGCGTCTCGCGGCACGGAATTGCTGATCGCGGCGCACGGCTTCGAATGGGAAACGTTTCAACGGTGGAAATCGGTTGTAACGGGGTTAAATTTTTTGATGGGACAAGCGGAATATTTGTTTTAGTCATTTCGCCCGCAGTATGATAATTTTATAATTACGAAAAGTCTGTGTGTAATGCGAGCCGGGTCGCTCGGACCGCGGCTCCGCGTTTATTGCGTTCCAGGCTAAAATGTTTCGAATATTATCCGTTTTTTGATCATTCGAAGCAATGAAATTATGCAGCAAAATTGAACGATTTTGTAGAGAAAAAGGTGTGCAGTTTTATACGAGTTCACCACGCGCGCAGGTAATTTTGCTGTATCTTCTGCTATTCCTGCATTTAATTTTTATTTCGTTTAATTTATCAAATTGTTTCATTTTTCATGTTATTATTTTATAATTGCATAAATTCATGTTGTAGACGTTTCGAATATTACCCGTTTTTATAATAAAATGCGAATTAAATTTAATTTTGGTTAAACACATGCGCACAACTGAAATTACGCTTTTAATTACGTGGAGTTACGAAATTATTTCCTGTTTCTAACATGAATTTTTACCGGAATGAAACATCTGGAAGCGTATGAATATGTTTTGCATCATCGGTTTCATTTGGAAGTCGTAAGCTAATATTTCCACATTTTGTAAATAATTAAGATACATTGAAACACGAAAATAAAATCGTGAGGCAGACGACACTAAGATTGTCTCGATGAAAGTTGAGTCTCATGTTTGGTGGGATGATATGAGACGTGTTTTCGAAAAAATCCTGATTTTACTTTATAGGATCACGAAGTAAACAAATACGAAGAGGGTAGCTGGCGTACGTTTCAAATCAACTTTGAACCCAATTCATTTGAAGCTTCAGTTACGTTTGCAACATAACATCCTTGATCCTCTGCACTCTTCAGTTCTCAAATTTCTCGCATTTTCTTTTTTTTTAATTAATGTATTTATTTCGCCCGAGAACGAACCTTTTTATAAACATGCAGAACTGTAACAGGAAACGTTACTGAATATTTCAATTGTAATTGCATCACGATGTTATGTTTTACTCGTTATTGTGTCATAGTGTCGTGGTGAACTGGTCTTTAAAAATCCTGTTGTATTAAAGGGTAATCGGTCGGATATGGTTTTCGATGTAGATATATATTTCATAAACGGTGGCTACAGTATTTTCAACATATAAAATATCTAAAAATATTCCAACATACACAAATCTCGAATAACTGTAACGCAGATATCATTTCTACATGTTGATTGATACGGATTTGTTCATGCGTTCTCATATTTCAATTTCACAATTACGAGCGTCTCTGTTGTATCATTATATGATATCATTGAAATATGTAACAAAAGCGGTATTTTATATTTGTTCTTTGTACTATTATACAGATAGTTTGTTATATTTATATAAATGACGTTGAAATAAGCAGAATCGGTACGAGGTTCGTTGGTTTGGTATTTTATTCTTTCCTAGACTTTCATTTTTTTAACTTAGTCTTTTGTTTGCGAAATAAACTTTCGAATGTCTAATGAGTGTTTCAATGAGTAGACTGCTCACCTTTATGCAAAATATAAATCTTCTTCACTTTTTCTTCTTCGCATATCGTTGTAGAAAACGCATGATAAAGAAAATATTTATTTCAATTAGATATTCCAATACCTATTTCATTTATAGTATTTATTTTGAACCCTTATATTACGTATTTATAAAATCAAATAAATACTTTACCCAGTATTCCATTTAATGCAGAAATAAATTATCGTTTCGAACGAAGCATATGTGTGACACATTTGAGAGAAATAATATCTGCAAATATCTGTTTCGCTTAATTGAAAGATTTTTATCCAGAATTAGCGTAATTCTTATCTGCTCGGCAAAAGCATCAGCATATCGCAGACAGATGCGCGAGATGACTTTCGATACGGGCGATCGTTTAACAGGCTCCAGACTAAATCGATTTTGATATACTTTCTGCTCGGCCAGCGAAGTACGTTCAGTGGACATTTGACGATAGGGAGTACAAACAGAAAATAAGCCAGATACTGCTGCGACGCCGTCCGAATGGAAAGTTCAGTGTCGGTCCCCGGGGACACCGACACTATCTCGAATGTGTTAACAAGTCAAGTGGTTATGAGTTTGATCCGCGTCGGCGGTTTCTCGCGGAAATTTCAGTCTCTCCGCGAAATTCGACGATGCAGACCAAAGGGAGGAACGCGATCGCGGCGCAGAGCGGCGTCGGTTCTAACGGCGCAGAGGAGTCCCGGATCAAACGCGCAAGTTAATTGAGCCTCGTGGCAATTACGAGCTTAGGTGGCCGCGCTTAATACATTTTCGTTTACAGAGATTTTCTCGACTGGCGCCCGCTCACAGCCGCGTTACAGATACGCTCTCTCCGCTTTTTCTCGTCGTTCTCACTCTCCAACGGCGGCTCCTCTCCCGCGCTGTTAAAGGAGCCCCGGTGGGCGGGGTAGGCGGCGAGCCGACAGGGAGATTTACCAGAGAAAAAAACCGCGGAGAGAACGAACGAGGAAACTGGAGAAACGAGGACGAAGCGAAACGCGGCGCGGAAGAGCGCATAGAAGAAAGAGGAGAGAGAATTGAGAGAAGTGGAATTAAGAGATTCGGGGCTCGAGGCCGAGAGAAAAGCGTGGAGGCCGAAAGAGAAACGGAAAACAGATGATAACGGAACGAAAAATAGGAGGTGAGAAGTTGAGTCGGAACGCGGTAAATGAAATAAGGGTGGGGGATGAAAAGGACAAGGTGAAACTCGAGAAAATTCAGCTTCGGAAAAAAAGAAAAGACACAAAGGAGAGCCGTGCTAAAAAATCGAGTCGCGAGGCGTGAAACAAAGGAAAAAATTTAACGTCGCGGATTTCGGGGGATGGGGAGGGGTTGTCGGCCCTGCGAAGGTGTGAGAAGAAGGAAAAAGGCGAGAAATTCTGCGAGAGAACGACAACGGCGTCGGGAGCGGGGCCAGGGGCTGAGTGGAGCGGTCGAAACTGGCACGATGGAAACCTCGTTTGCGACGAGCCGCGATTTTGCAGATCAAACGCACCATGCTAGGTGGCTGATTGCTCGGCATCCGGTGCACCGTCGTCGATGTCGCAGCTTTCTTTCGGTTCTTGAAACACGCGGAACGGCCTCGGAACGCGCCAGCACACACACCCCCTTTACGTCGCGCGCGGCTTCCGGCGATGCTGAAACACGCGCGCAACGCGACACGACTTCCGATTATACTGGGTGTACCAGAATCAATGCATACGGCCCAACGAATTCTAGAAAAACAGATTTTGTACACGTAAGGTTTACGTAAGCTTGTATGTGAATTTGTAGCTACTTCTATTTTGCGATAATTGCTTTAACGAATTTAATAATGTTTGTTTCTCCTCCGTTTTAATCCTTTGCAAACGGGGTGTGTCGGCACTTGTAGTCAAAACTGCACTTGCCAACAGTATATGAAAACTAAAAAGCTCTATTGTGGAGAATATCTTCTTACTTATAGGTATATGTTATGTATTATTATATCATGTTATATGTTATATTGTTTTTATGGGTAAATGTATATGTACACTGCACATATATAGGCAACACCTCTTTTTATGGAAACAAACTTAATTACCCACGTAACACGTTGTAATAAGTAACAATAATTCCACTTTTTTTCATATAAATATATTTAATACAATCGATACGAGTTTAGAAGTTCAGTCCTTACACCGTGATTGTCGATATAATAAGAAGGCACACTGACAAAACAATTGAAGTTTGCAACGGAGGCGACTAAAATTCGGTTGCCAAATGCGTTTGATAACGTTTTATGATCAAGCCGCGAACTCAAGGCTATATCATGAATTTGTATTTTAATTGTATGTCCACGCAACCTTCTATACCTCCTTTAGTTTCTAATTATATGCTCCATATAATAAATGCTCAATCAATTATATAATAAATGCTCCACTAACTATGTTCGTTATTTCCGGCGCCATCTTGGCCCTTCAAATCTTCTCTACATTAATTCTTGTCTTCGCTCATCGCCTTTGTTTCCCGTATCACCTTCATCTCGCCGGCTCTCGTCTTCCTTATCGCCGTCGTATTCCTCGCTTCTATTCTCCTCGTCGTTCTCGTGTTATACAATATATCATCGATATCTTCGCGCTCTCGATCTTCGCCAGCCACGTTATCTTACCGCTGGCCTGGCTTATCCACTTTGTCTTCTTCGTTTCGCGGTTTTCCTCACCTCCGTCCGGAACACCCTATCTATCTTCGAGAAAGCTGCTCGGCCATCTCCTCTCCGTCTTTCGCACGTACTTTGCGGTACGGTTCCCTCTGGAAGTTTCCGTGTTTCCCTTTCGCTTTCTTTGTCAGAGAGAGAGAGAGAGAGAGAGACCCCGACCAAACCGGATTGTTTGTCGCGGAGCCCTTTATTCCTTTGGTTCACGCGCGGCCGGCTACGCGAAAGAATGGAATACACGTGAAGGATCTACCTTCACGAGATCCTATCTTTCTCCATTCGTCTTTCTCTGTTCCATAACGAACGGCAAAGAGAGAGAGAAAGAGAGAGAGGGAGGACTGCTCCAACTACGGTTCTCCGGGAACCAGAGGAACATCGCGGCGATAAAAATTTATGTTTGTTTTTTGGTCTTGTTACTCGCGTTTCGAGGACCAGCGGATACAACCAGGGTGAAAGAAAAGAGGTGCACGCGGAAAATGGACGCGACTCGGGGTGCTCGCGCGACCTTTGATGTCATTCTTGCTCATCAGCCTTCCCGTATCGTGTGCCCCTTATTCGGCCAAATAGGTTTTTCAGATTAAATAAACTGTTTGCACCCTCGAAGGCAGCCCACTTTTTCCCGAACACTTACCAAAGTGAGCGAACCGCCACGCCCGGTGGCCGAATAAAAGCTTTCTCTGCGTTTGAAATCGTGGTACACACGGAAATACCTTTTCACCCCGGGTACTTCCTCTTTTTCTTTTCAATTAAACCGTGCCCCTCTTTCTCGACCTTTTTTTCCCCATGTATCCGGCGCGGAAGCTGGAAGAATGCGAATGACATTCCTTTTAAAAGCGAAACGGTTGCATGCCCGCTGCACCTCGGCGAGTAGTTCGCTTTTTTCGTGACTTCGAATGGTAATTCCTCGCAAAATTTCTTTGATAATTATAACTTCTGTATCGGGTGTACGATATGCCGCTGACGTGGTCGAGTATTGTTTTTATCGTGAATGATAAAAAATTAAGTAATATCTGTATTTTATAATGAAAAAGTTCGTGCAAATACGAATATTGTCTAGTCAGTTTCATATGTCTTTTCAGCATTTGAAGTATTTCATTCGGATAATTACTTTTCTTGTATCTGCAGTTACCGTAATGTTTTATCATCATTTTTATCTTTCTTTAATTTGCACATATTACATTATATACCCTAAAAACGAATTAGAAATATTATTAATATTTATGAACGTGCGCATTTCGCTGTATTCTAGAAAATCGACACACCAGGGACCGAGATATTACGGACGCCAATCTAACATTTTAAACGTTTCATTTTTCTACGACTCCAACCACAGTTGGCTCTTCGTTTCATACCGTGAAGAGTACTTTTGTCGCAAATATCGTCGGGTTAATTGAAGAGTTCATTTCCGTGACAAATTGGGAACAACTTGACGGGAGTTGAAATTTTAATTAGCAACCGGTCAGCGCGAATGCCGGACATTTTTAACGAATTAATTACGGCAACTTGTGCGTTCTTGTGCTCCGCGAGGGTGAACCGCTCTAATTAGTTACATAGTTGCTCGTCCTCCTCTGCATGTTAGTATTTAGTAGAAACGAAAAAGATAGAAACGGAGAATAAAAATCTGCACGCTTAAACGGAAGATAGTTGATCTGCTCGAAGTGCGTCCGCTGAACAGACAACTTTTTCTTCAGGGTTACGGCTGGCCGATGCATACTGTTGTAAAATGAAGCATAAAGTTGTTGGCAGAGTTGGGGGCGGCGAGAACAGGAAGCAAAGTGAAAGTGGGGGAGCGTTCTCTCGCTCCCCCCCGAAACTTTCTGGCCGACGCGACGCCGACGCCCGTGGAGACGCGATCCCCGTGATCTGTTTACGATCGTCTGAGAGCCGACGACGATATTTGAGTAACCATTTATTCACTTCTAAGTAGACTACGAACGTACTTGCTACAAATTTGAATCCACAAAAGGAACCGAGTGTAAATCGTGTTGAACCCCGGACATCGGAATATTGAACTCAAGTCTTCGGAATCATTTTAACTATGAAAATTCTTAATCGCTCGAGGTAAAATTGCTTACTTTCCTGAAAATGGTAATTCATGTGTGAGAAGACACGGTTTCTGTCAACTGATTCATAAAGAAAAAGTTAGTATTGTTAGAATCTTTGCGAAGAGTTAAAATCGATAGTTACATACAAATATAACAACAATTTAAAGGAAATTGTCGAATCTTCTCATGCTTCTTAACATTCTATTGTCTTCAAAATACAAAAAATTACCGTAACAGTATAATTTTTAATTTTGCGCTAAAATGCATACTTTGAAAAAATCGACTATATTGAAACTTATAACTAGGACATTTAAATTAAAAGTCGTTAAGTCGATGGCTTAAAGATATGCTACAATATTAATTGCTAATTATAATGTTCCCCTAAACAACACCATAGTTACAAAATAAAATTTGTGACACTGAATGATAATACTCAGTGTGCGGAAGTAGAATAAGACCGTTATAGTCAGACGACGAACACCTATCCCTACTGTTACTGAGTTTTTACCGATAACAATGATTTAAGAAAACTATCTGCAAAAGCATTACACAAATTATAACTAAATTGACAACTAATATAATTGATTTCGTGTATTCAAAAAAAAAATATTATTTGCGATCAATTAAAAAGTTGTTTTTTTTTTATAGTATTCTACTTAAGTTACTCTTTCGATCATTGAATATATCAGCTTACTAGGCTAATTGCGGTGGTTTCAATAAGTTCAATAAAAAATGTATAAAAACATTTCTCTCGTATTGAGCATATTAATTTTTTTGCATTTTTTTTTAACTTTATTGAGTATATTTAAATGTTCAGTAATGTCCATAAAGGACTAGATGTTTGTTATTATAGAATCAGACAATTTTTAAACAACCGAACCGCCACGAAAGGAAACCATGGCACAATCGTTGTATATGGGATTAAGAAAGAACACAACGCATCTCAGTTAACGAGAGAGTGTCTGTCAACCCTCTATCAAAGTACACTTTCCTTTAAATCTTCTCAAGCTGGTATTGCGTAATTATGTGTCTCATGGAAATACAAAGGCAAATGTAATGGCCCGCGTATTATTTCTCGATTGTTCAACCCTTAGACGCTTATTAAACCCATAATTTCGAGTTTCCAACGGACTTTTGTCAGACTATATTTCACGATAATCACTTATCTATCTTTTATGAAATAAATCCTCTCTTATAATATAATAGTATTTTCAGGTCATTAAAAATATGAGAATATATTTTCAGTTTAAGCTTGTTTCCTACAATTGACTGTGACAACACAATGTAATCATTGTCATCATTGCACTATTGCATACTTATACGTACATACTTCTGCTGGATGTTGTGTTCAAAATTAATTACTCTGTGGGTATAACAAAATTATGTTTTTAATTTAATTGTCTCCAGAATAGAGTATTTGTTAAGATCTATGGCTTTAACATTTTTACCTGTGTATTTACACAGTTTTGTATTTCACCAACTTTCCGTTGGGACAAACTTGTAAAAATCGCGGTCTAATAATCGAAAACAATACCTGCAATTTCGTTAGATTCAAAAAACAAAATTCCACTTATGACGGACCGCAAGGGTTGGACTCGGATTGACCCATATTCGGTAGGAGATCAAGTACCGACGATAAATCTGCCAAATTCGATTGTTGACGTTCATCGAGAGCAAGGAGAGCCTCAACAAAGCGATCGAAAGCCCGGTGTCTCCCAGATCGAGCTTCTGAAACCGGCGCGGCGGCCGCAATTTAGCCGCACTTATCCTGCTACTTTCCGGTGAATGGCTTCTTTTGTACTTCGCGCTGAGAAGAATAGGGGCGGAGGGCGTGGGTGCGAGGGTGACAGGGCGCAGTCTCTGCAAAGTAGAAGAAGAGCGGGCCGAAACTCTCGCCGCGGGAAGAAGCAACAGCTCGCTGCTGTTGGCGCATTCGGTTTTAAGTTTGTCACAGTTATACTCGCCCACCCTCCCCCAACCCCCCAACCCCCTTCCCCCCCGCCCGCCCCGCGTCAGCGAAAGTGGGTTAAACGAAGTTCCATGATACTTCGCGGTAACACGGTTCGTCGGGCAGAGCCTCTGATTCAGTTCCTGCCGCGAGGAAAGAGATCACAGAGGATCCGAGATCGTCGATTAAACTCTTTGACGCTCGAAAGAGTAACTAAGGAAGCGAACGTTGCTCTTTTCTGTTTTGTTTCCGTCTATTTAGCAAACGAGCTCCAAAGTTGAAATACTCGAGAAGCGAAATATCGAATCGTGAAATTTTCATAAATCCCGCCATCCGAGATCATCACGTGCAAACCGGATGTTCATTTCGCTTGAAAACTTTGTGTTTTTCCTCGCTGAAGACGCGCCAAGTACGTTTGATATTGTCGGAGATACTTAAAGGAATTGTTCAGCTATCTGAATTGTACATTTTGTTGGAAATATTTTCAAACGCCCTTCTATCGACGATATCAGTACCATATATTTCAATCCAGAAGCTGCAACAAATTATAAAGATAAACGATCATTTGCCCATTACTAAATTCCTTTCGATACGTGCCCTAGTTCTCTCAGAAAAATTGTCACTTTTAAACATCCTCGTTTTCAAAGTGTTAAATCTCCGAATTGTTTTGCCTGCACCTTTTTTATATTTTATGACACACTTAATGTTACATTCCGAACTTGAAATGTGAAAACATAATCAACGAGCAAAATCGGCTAACGTGAGAATCATTCTGGAAGAGTAAAGTAGACAAACTGACCATCAAGAATCTCGTGAAGCGTGTAATAGCAACAGGGTCAAGAATACGCAGTGGGAACGTCCTCAAAGCGTGTCAAAGATAAATCGTATTAAGTCTACGTTACCTACAAATAGCTCGAGGAACAATTCTTAAGGAATACGTAAACCGTTTCGCGCTTTGAGTCCGCCGCAGTGAAAACTGGGTGAAGAAACTGGAAAGAGTGGAAACAGGAGAAGAAGAATATGAAGGAGTCGCAACCACGCCTCTGCTGCGAGGACGTAGCATCGGACGAAGCAGCCCTCCCGGTTTGTAGACGCCGCGAAAGAAAAGATTCGTCGAGAATGGGTATAAAGAGGCAAGGATAAATCGTATTAACGCCTATCTTACGGCACATGGACGCACCCGCGGCCCTCCTACACACGAAATTCCGTTCACATAGGGGATACATAAGTGGCCCCCTATATAAACGTACATGGAACCAGTGGAGACCGGGGGTGCAGGAGTACATACATCAATCCACCCCGTATGTGCGAGGTATTTGCACATTCCATAGGTGCACAAACACGCGGCGGTTGCTCGCGCGAGCCCAAGCCCGAGCCGAGCCCGAGCCCGAGCCCGAGCCCGAGCCCGCGCGCGCGCGCACGCGCTCGCCCACTTGTTATATATTTAAATACATAGAAGAGAGGGTGCAGGTGTGGGAAGGGTGTACGTTTGTGCGGAACGTCTGCATGCAAGCCGGTGGACGCAGGCGCCGGTAGCCATGGCGACGATTCCTTCGGATTGGCCGCAGCTTCCACTTGAATCCCCGGCGCCGACCCCCGCAGCCGGCCTCCGGCTCTGACGTACTATCCGCCACCATCGATAACCCCTCTGGCTTGTAGCTCTCGTCCACCCCCATTGCCAGTCTCGTCTACGATTCACCCTCTCGCTTTCTCTGCCCGTTCCTCGAGCCGCCTCGCACACTCTGGCCCTGTCTTCCTCCGGCCCCACCGCGCTCCTCGTTCGCCTGACGTTCTTCCTTCATTCGACGAAGATTCTATAGTTTCTGGTCTTAAACTTACCGTTTGATCGCAGTCTTCCGGTTTTCTTCAACTAGGGCTGTTCTGTTGTCTCCGGGAACGATCGCCATCAATCGTACGAGGATTTTGGCGAGTGTCGGTCTTACCCATGATCCGAGAAATGGGAAAATGTAACACCAGTGACAATGCTCCACAGACCCACCGAGTAATATGGCATATTATAGAGATTCGTATCTTTTTAAGCAGTGTTAGGTAACGTTTAACTCTTTTCGGTTTGAAGTATTCCCTTTCATTTCACGACTTCGTACAATGTTGGGTGATTCAATGCGATTTCTATAGGAATTTTTTAATCCTATTTAGGACAATCGCAAATATAATGGAAATTAACAAAAGATGTAACTATTAATGTAAATTCAAGCTTCCAGTACTCAGATTTTCTTGGAAATTACTCAATTTTTGGTGTCTGTAATATTCGTTTCATTAACCGAATTACTTTGATTTTATGCGATTTTTTTAGAGCGGTAATTCTGGCCGGTAATTTCTCTGGAAATTGTGTAATTTAGTAAAGTAACGTACTATTATTTAGTTGAGTTAATTGATGTTGAGTGTTTTGCAATGAACAATTACAAACATTGTCAAACACGAAGGGTTGAACTCGAAATAATGGGAGGCAGTATTATTATGCAAATACATTCGAAAAATACATAAATAAATGGAAGTTTGTCAGAAGAGTCGAACAACTTCGGTAAACTATTTACAAAACTTATTTACAAAAGCACTCAGATGCTTGGTAATTTCATTTATGGACTTCATTCGAGTAATAATGCTTTTGCTCAATACGATTAGCCGACTGTATGGTCTAACCGCATGTGGTTGCACGTGACCACAATCAATTAATGGCCGAACCACTTTACAGCTGTTTTATTGAAGAGACTTCCAAAAATCTGTATTCACTTTTCTGAGAGTTTTTCGAAGTACTATAAGATATTATCGTATATTTTCTAAAACAAGCCAAAAATTTCTTCTCAAAGAATAATGATACGATGTATTACAACTCAAATAAAATGAAAGAAAGGTTTTGAAACGCGTAGTTTGAAGTTTCAAAAGAGATTAAAGTAGTTCATTCTACCTGATGATTAAAATTAACTTACTTCTTATTTCGCATAAATTTATCAATTTTCGTACAAGCTTCAATAACAACTCATTATTAACTGTTATAGTTATTACTTCAGTAAGTCATTAAGAAGTTATAGTATTTACTTTCGAATATTATTTATTGTTAACTCCAACCACAAAATCAAAAACTTAGATTTCAAAAAGCTTATCCTTCAAAATCCTTAATTTTTCGACGCTGACGGACGACATAATTTCTCAACTTCTAACGACTACCTTAACTAACAATTACGTATAAAATACGCATCCATGTGCGGACTTTTAATACCACAGCCAACTTGATAAAAATCGGTACTAGTACAATCAGTAAAATCAGAAGAAGTACAATGTCATGAATGCGTACAAACTTGCAGTGTAAGAATGCATTAAGAAAGCATCTGCAACTAAGAAACTTAATGAACAAAGTTAAACAAACTTCGTATATGATTTCAACAAACAGAAATCCGATTAACAAGAAGCTTGAGAATGATGTTTGATATTTCAATTTATGTAAATGAAGGCGTAACATCGTCTCGCAACGACGCACGCCCCGTTTGGCGCGTCGATACCAATTGCATTCTTCGAAACTAGCGTTAGTAATTATTTTCGAGCCTTTATCGGCAATTTCGCGCGCCCGACACGATAATGAATTACCGGAGTTTCTCAAATTATCGTCGAACAACGCAGGAACTTCCGCAAGCTATTGCGAAAGAAAGCATAATGGCCGTTCACGGGGATCGAAGTCGGAAATAAAAGGACAGTCGGCCAGCGTCCGGAGTTAATTAGCTCCCGGTGCATTACCAGCGTTATTAGTGTCCTGCAACCGCGACACGGCTGCCAGATAAGACCCGGGTTTACTTCCGTGTTTCGCAGGCACGCGGAAATGCGTGCCCTCGGCCAATTAGCATTCTATTTAACGCTAAGACATACTCGATTTGCTTCTTTTCATTGTCCCTCCCCGTCACCCCTATTGATCGCACGCTCCTCTATTATATCGACGGATAAAACTTTCGCCTGTTGCATGCCCGGATATACAATTATCCGCCGAGCGCAAAGCAAATACCGATGAAAGAGAGCGTAAAGGGTTCGGGGAGATCGGCGAGTAATACGTCGAAGAGATTGAATAGTATAAATACGATAATTGTGAGAATCGGAACGGCCGGGAAACGCATTACGTCCTGACGTGTCTTTAATTAAAAATCCCCTCGCGATTTTTCATCAAGCAAAAGTCCTTATTTTAATTAGCGTGTTTTAATTAACGATAATTTCATTAGGAAAATGAAATGATAATCTGATGGTGAATAATAAAGCAGACGGTTACGATGGAATGAAAAATATTGTTCTGCACTCTTCGAAGCAGGACAGTCACCAGAACACCGAATCGTTCGAACGATCTTGAGAAATTGGACTAATTAATTGATTAATATGTAAATACGGTCGGCCTCGCAAAAATGTTCAAGTGTTTAGAACCTCATTATTGCTCGTTATTTCCGCCGGTACAGGAAACTGCCGCTGCAATTTTCGCGTTAGCATGTGAACGGTGTGACGTAGTGGAAGTACCCAAAAGAGACACGTTGTCGCGACAGTAAACGTTTCGGTGACGATGCACGTTGCTCATTAACCCTGTTACGGTGTATCGTTACGATAGGGATGCGTTACGTGTTCTATCTCTCGCTAGCTTACACCAATTGCTCTGAAATTAATAGTGCGGAGCTGGTTGAGGCTTGATTTATACTTGGCACCGTTTTTGTAACCGTTGAAGAGAATTCTACGAATTCCCACTTGTATTTGGCGCACTGCCGGTGTCGCGACCAGGGATGCCACGGGACGGCGTCCCATCGATTTTCGACACCTTACCCTTCCCCGTCTCGCCTACATGTGTCTCTCCGGGCGGCCCGTCTCTTCTCCCACTCTTTCCGCCGGGACTGCAACGGGTGCCCTTTACAGAACCGATTCTCCACGTAAGGTGATGCGCTTAAGAAACCCGTCGCGTGGTAGAAAACAACTACGACCACCCTGTAGTCCAGTCAGATAGTCTTCGCGGGAAAAGGGGGGGGGGGGGGGGGGGGGGACGGCCCCCGGCCCGCGTGGCGCGCGGGCGGGGGGGGGGGGGGGGGGGGGGGGGGGGGGGAGCGTAGAATCGCCTGGCGGCCACATGTCGCAGAGACGGAGAAGGGCAAGGGGTCTGTAGCGGCAACGCTGGTCGCGACAAGTAGAGGCCTTTTGTTTTTTCGTTCTTTACTCAATATGAGATCGAACACGTGAGCAGTCGAATATGTGTTACCGCTGTTCGATAAATATACGTAAATTCTCCCCTCGGTTTGGAAACAAAAATTATATTGTAGCATATCATATTATACTATATCATATCATATATTATATTGGTTGAAGTATGTTGGTGGTGATAGTAAAATATAGGAGTGGTGTTGGTATAATTTTGTAATAATAATAAATTTGTAGTAATATCCTTTACCTTTAGGCAATTCTTTTCATCAATACTAGAAACATTAACCATTTTTCTTGCTGAAATCTTACGAAATTGCATTAGTTTGGTTCGGTACATGGTAAATAGGTACAGCCTTTTCTGTCAGTACTAAAAGAGTTAATGAACGAGCGTGCGACCGATAATTTCAGGTAGGAGGGAATGGTTTGAAAACGATCTCCACGGCTCCCGTCGAAAATTGAGTTCATGTTTCGAAGAACGATGAAATGAAATTTTCCCGCATTCTGGGATCGCTTGTGATTTTGCCAACCTTATACTAAAAGTTCTAACGAGGTTTTTGAACAGCCGTGTAACTTGATCGTCACTGATTATGGAAGAATTGATACCTGGGTCTTTCAACTTACAGGTACCTTAACGTTTTGCAGTCATTTGTAACATCCTGTAGATTGTAAACGATGATTCATTTTTTAAACTTGGTTAGCTTGTCCTAACAGGGTGAAGTAAATTTTTAGTATTCCACTACAATTTTTGTTATTCATAAGCTTTATTCTGAAATAAAAGATTTCTTCTAACTCTCTATCGTTTGTCAAACGTTAATGCAAATAATAACCGTACGCGTATTATATACATAACATGACATAGTAATATAATATTTATACAAATATATAAATATCCTGATAAAGTATTTTGAACTAGGAAATCGATTTATGCCTTGGTAGAATCCGTAACTGTTTAACAAAAAACTACATTTATGTAAATCTGTCTCATTTATAAAGAATCAGTACGAAGAGCAAAACTGATCGAGCTTGAAATTTGATTTAAAATTCGGAGGGTCTCCGTGTTCGACAGTTCCGTCATGTTTTCTTGCAACGTTCTCCACGTTTACGACGATCTCTTTTAAGATTGAACATTCTCCTCCAATGGAACAATACTACTTCTCTTTCCTACTCTCAGAAAGTATATTTTTCAAGTCTCGTGAATACACGGTGCACCTTCTGGCTGGGTCACACTTTCACGCTCATCGTCACTTTCCAGTATTCGTTGCCTCGCGCGTCCCAGTCTCTTCGAGTATCACAGCGACCCAGGGGCGAGCACCGCTATCCGGGAGGATTCTCATTTCCGGTATTGAATATTCTCGCTCGGCGGCAGTGCGCTCATGTTACACGATTACCGATTCCCCGACGCGATGCTCCGACAATTCTTTCTCTAGTCCTGATTGCGTCGATTCCTCTCCTCCTCTCTTTATCAATCTCTCTACCTCGCCTCCCCCCCCCCCCCTCACTCTCTCTCTCTCTCCCTCTCTCGCGCTCCATGGATTGGATTGGATTACTCGGCTCGGTAATTCTAGAAGTTTGCAACGCGCTACCGGTTTTCGTGCGGAACACACCGATGATCGATAGTTCTACCGGAGACGAGCAGCGACGGGTCTCCGAACTGTTCAGGTTTTGAACCCGGCGGGAAGTTCAACAGGCTTGATAGTTGCATATGTTCAACGGCGAACCAGTGCTCTAACAGTTGACACTGGAACCTGGAATTCGGTCGGGTTAGAGGCAGTTGTTTTATAATAGCGCGACGTTTGTGCCTATTTGAACCATGCTGCCACCACCAGCAGGTTCCGATAGTTCGAACTCCGAATCGATTTGAAGATTGGAATCACTCAATTTCCGACCCGGTATCTTAACTTTAGCTACTTCCGTATCGTTCTAAATACAAAAATTTAGCTTCGAACTATTTATAAATACACCTTACAAATTCCGATGGCTGCGAACCAATAACTGAATAATTTATGTAACAAGTGACCAGTGCATGTTTCTTCGTATTTGAAACTATCGTGGTACGATCCAGTTTTGTGAGTAAAATATTTTTAGTGTTTTATAAATCACCAACCTTCAAAGATTAATTCATCGGGTAATTGCAGCATTCTTTGAATAGCACCAATCAAATAATATATGTAAACTAATTTCATTTGTTGAGCAAAGCAATGACGCTATTGAAATATTCCTTGTAACCGGTATAACTATGTTATCATTGGTTTAAAACAATGTGTACGTTACTAAAAACATTTCGTTCAACTAACGACGCCTTAATGAGATTATATAAAAACGTTCGAAGGCTGTTACCGACATAATGGTGGCAGTGAATGTGTTAATGATGGTGTAAATGGGTTAAGCAGCGATGTTCAGGGATTCCGGAACAATGGGTACAACTTCTAACGGACTATTTCCTCTCCGATCGAAACCACCTCTCTTACCCTTCCACCATCGCCAACATACCAACTATGTAGTACCAGAAACACGAACATCACTGACACTCGAGCAATGGATACATACATACAGGTAGATAGACGAAATACGACCGACTTTCAAACAATCGACACTTTGACACACAGTTTGCAGCATACATTGCTGCGTTTATTTAATCGAGTTGCTTAGAAGTGTCGAATTCAATTATTATGGAGTATCCATTTCCAATTGGTTTTGTGATATTGCTCCTCGATCAGTCCTACGTTTATGCGGCATTTGGTTCAGCAAAAATATTTTGATATACTACTTAATTCTTATCTACATATTTTATTTCGTCGTCAGATTTCCATGCAGAGAATGGTAATTGTTCTAAATTGTTTTAATAGTTTCGTGTTCAAAAATCTGCGAGTCTCGAATACAATATTTTATACTTAGTGATACGAATGTAATTTAAAGGATTATGGCGTTCAGAAATTATGACGAAGTACATATAAATGTATCTGAGAGAGTGTCCCAAACAGTTTTTGTAATTTAAAAATACATTTGTCTATTTGTAATAAGTTGAATGCTTCGTTTAATTAAAGCGTTCGTTTGATTTCCATAATTATTTTCAGAATTGCAAAATATTCAATTAAAAAATTCTTTTATTATATTCGTTCAGAAGCAGCAAAGATACTTGTCATTTTATTTGTATGGGAGAACTGTAAATCGATTTACTATTTGAACGCCGTAGAAAATTTATAACATTGACGTATGCGTTGAAAGAAGAGTTTTCGTATAACGTGATTTTTACGACCCGATATTGCCGCCGTTACCTAACTCCGGTTCGTGCGGGGTTTATCCGGACACGCTTGTTAGTTTACTCGATCCGTCATCGACTTGGCGTAAAAAAAGGTGGTGGATGCGGAGGCAGATAGACCAGCGGATAGGTAGGCGCGCGGATGCATATACAAGTAGGGAGCGGCGTGGGCGGGTGCACAGGTGGGCGGGTATAACGTGCATGCACTGTATAGTCGAATATGTGCGACGGTAAATATGTGGGCCGCAACTAGGAAACCGTGCACGCGGGAAACGTGTCCGGATAGTAGTCGTCTTTAAAAATGAAAAACATCGGATGCGCTGTAGAGCGACGGGACCAGAGCGCGCGCGCGCGCGCGCTGCTACGCCTCTTGCTTTAAATATGAACGCTCGATTATTTCTGGAGCTGCAGCAACATCAAACAGTGACAAACAACTTTTCGACCGCGCCGCTACATTCGGAGAAATTTTCAAGCGGGACCTTGCCTGTATTTTTCCGACCGCATTGAATAAGATTTGCGCTACATTACAGAGCTACATAGTTGACGAGATATGTCAACCCCTGAATTCTATTACGAAAATTCCGTGCGTGGTAAATGAATTCAATTGGTGTTCATTTAGAATTTAAATAAACGAAGGAGATATCAAAATAACTTTACTTGGAACACGTAATCTGCCGTGCTCGCTTCACTTAACTAATGCTGGCTACATCTTTATCTTACCGGCTGTACCATCTGAAGCACGCCTAAAAAGAACGTGGTAAAGATTTACTCGACCGCGTAGATAAAATCCGCAAACCGTGCAGCTAGCTACTTCAAAATTCTCGGCAGTTTCGCGAATCGGACACAGAACGAATTGATGCTCAACTAAGATCGTAATGCCCGAAGCCAGTAGATTAGGCCACAGGTGGCGTGCGATTAATCCTTTCTGATGGGTAACCGTCTTTTTGGTGAAACCAAGGATTTGTATCCCTTTTTTCCGATATGTATTTTTTTTTTTATCTATTCCGTTGATACCTTTCTTTTTTTTGTTACGGTTCGAATCGATATTGGTAGAGAAATCGCTGCGGGAAGCGCGTCTCCATTGTTGATTTTGCAAAATCCCCCGAGCGCGCGGAACAGTTGTGCAACGGTCACCGGGAGGGATGAAAACTCGATGGATTCCGAACCATGCCGCTGATAATTATTTATTTTTCCGAATTTTGAGCGCACTGCATTTTTGTGCGAATTTATGAAAAGTGTGCGCACGGCGAGGGCAGAATGGCGTGGGGGAGGAGAAGAGGGTTTGGTGGCGCGCGTGGCCCGCGTTTAATTGAAAAAGCTGGCCGCCACGGCCCCGTGAATTCAGCGTTAAATAATTGTTTTCCAACGCGGCGGAAGAACGTAATTTCAAGCGCAGCCAGCGAAAAAATGCAGTGCCGCTGAATAGTTTCTGCGGGCCGCATGCGTGTCGAAACAATTCTTCGCGTCTCCTCTCGCGTGACTCTCGACGTTCCTATGTTGCCAAACATTCCAAGACATCGCCAATTTCTGTTAATATCAATAATTCACGAGACTGTACCGCAAATAGTTGCAGCAATTTACTAAGAGCGTGATAGCCGAAGTTCGCTAACAATTCCATACTCGTACAACCGAGCAGGAGGTGATTCTATATAAATAGATAAAAAGAAATTGATGTAACATTTTTTTTTATCTAAGATTCTGTTTTCAAGAAAATCGACTTGAAAGCTTGTTCATCTTTGTAAAGGATTTATTTGTCGTCTATAATTCTACCGTAAATTCCTCCGCCCAAGATAGTGTTTACGAATATTGACAATAATGAAAACATTCCGTTTACTACGTATAATGCACAGCAATTAGTGTTCGTAAACACTACCACGTAGAATGGTTGTACTATGAATTCCGGCTTATTCTGTATAGCTCTGCATGTTTTAGATAGAGAAACTTGCTCGATGCAATTGTCCAACTGTGTACTTTGAACTTAGTACGTAAATTGCTTCACAATGTCCACAAAAAAAACACATACACACAAAATCAGGGCAAATTAATTTGTATAAGATCAGAAGAAGATAAGATTTATTATATCACTTGCGTTATCAGATTTCAGCAGAACTTGACTCACTAAATAGATTGTAATAAAAATGAACTTCCACACCTGGGAAAAATGACTACCGACACGTGGTACTCGATGTGTTACATATTTCTTGGACTACTTATGGAGATTAACAACCCTTAAATGGTGTCCTCTTCGAACAAAAATACAATTGGATATGCTTAGGATCCTTTATTAGAAAATATGAGAAAATTAAAATACATTACCAAAAACTAGATAATCAAAGAGTAATGTTTATAATTTGGGTGGCAATACAGGGAAAATTGATACGACCCATGAGCAACGTCCGCACCATTGCGCTCGGATCTTGACAAATGAATAAGAAAAATGGCAAGGGCATGGTTCCATTCCTGTCAACAGGTCAAAGTTCCGAGGTTGCAATTGGAGGTGCTAGCTGCCTATCAAAATTCGTATCGATCAAGGGATCGTGAAACAGGCATGGGGATAAATACCTGAGAGCATATAGGGGTGAAAGACACACAGGCGAATAACTCGGCTAACAAACAAGGTGTGCACGGCCCGAAGTACAACGATAGCCGGTCGTTCCGGAACGGTCTAACAGAACGGTTATTCCACCCCTCCGCCGATTTCTTGCACCCCCACCGGCCGCGCAACCACCCCCGGGCTCCCAGGGAACCCTCTCCTCCGCAACCCTCGTGGCATGGCCCTGGTCGACCGAACGAACGAACGAACCCTTCCTCCCTGCCTGCGGAGCGCCTACGCCTCCCACGTTGCCCCGGCAACCCCAGCTTGGGGTTGGCCACCGCCTCCTCCGTGCACCGCGGCTCCATTCACGGCAACCCCCTCTCCCTCGGCAATTTCTCCTCCAGCTTCTCCTAGTTCTCGGCGGAGAGTGTCGTCGCTTCCTCTTCCATCCTGTGTCCGTTTCCTCTCGACTCGCTTGCTCGCCACCCTCGCGGAGAGCAGCTTCGGCTCTCGGACCAACCCCCGCGCGCGCGCGCGCCTCCGAGCTCGTCAACTACCCTCGTTTCCCTCTCTTTCTCTTTCCCTTTACCTTTCTCTTGCTCGCGTCTCGCTTGCTTGCGAATACGCCGAAGGGAGAGCGAGAGAGAAGCGGCGACAAGAAGAGGGACAACCATTCGTTCGAAAGGGTGCGAGGGAAACAGCGGCGACTCGGGAGGGGGTAACAGGAGAAGGAAGGTCGATGGAGGATTTCGGCTGCTCTGGAAGCCAACCGGATTAACGTATCTCGAATAATTTATGCATACTCGCCGCGCTGGCGAGAAACGAACGCGCGTTCCATGGAAGACCGGACCAATTTCTGCTCTCGCAACCCCGCCGCGAACCAACAACCTCTCTCTCCCCCTCCCTCCCTCCCCCTTCCCACCCGCTCTCTCACACTCTTTCTCTCTCCAGCGTTCTACCACGCGAGTATCGACGACACAGGTCGGTGTATTGAGAAAATAATATCGATTCGGGCTGGCCTCCAATCGGATGAAGGTGAGAATTTCAGAGCGCGCGGTGTCCTTCCCTCTGTCTCACGGCTCTTTTCTTATCGTTATCTCCCCGGCTCTTTCTGTTTCTGGTGATACGGGGTTGGTACGGCGCGCAGTTCGGGGGATGGATCGAGAATAAGCTAGAGAGTATTCTGCCGGGGAAGAAAAGTTGAAAGGGCAAATTGAGATTGTTAACGTGCGACGAATGCGTAAGTTGGAAACGGAAGGGTGGCGTTTGCGCGGTCGGGGAGGAATATGTTGGGGACTAGTAATGGCACTTTTAAGGGCGAACGTTACAGCAACGTAGACCTCGGCGAATGTTTTCTTGGGGACTGCTCGAGGCTAATGCGTTTATCCTGATATATACTCGTAGAAAAATTCCTTGTTAGCACGACTTGCCACTTAAAATGACCGATTTTACGGCTTTTTTATTTTAAGATTGTTGGGATTATAAAAATTCTCTCGTAACAAATGGTTGATTAGATTCCTTAATTCGATCATACGTTATAAGAAAAAAATGATTGGAGGTTTAAATAAATATAGGAGAACCCACATTAGTCACTCTTAATGCTCGGAAGATTTAATATCAACACTAGGATAGGTATTCCATTTTTAAACATATGACTATTGGAATTATAAAGATTTATGTGGAATTCCATTTTACCGGTTTAAGACATGCAGTGACTCTTATTAATATTCCTATTATTATTTATTAAATAAATAATTACAAATAATTAACAATTATTACAATTAGTTATTTAAATAATTATTATTTATGTAATGGACTAGCCTAATGACTAAAATATTTTTTTTAATGTTTCTATTACTTGCAGTGGCGGAACAAAAAAAAAACTCTCGTCATTTAACTTTTATATGTATGTCTAAAACGTAAACGCAAAAATTGCCTTTCGTAGAAATCGATAATTTATATGTGTGTTGAAAATTTCATCGAAATCGGTTCACTCAGAAGCAAGTTACAAGCATTAAAATATTTCAAAGACTGCAGATTTTTGATAGGTATTCGTGGAGTGTACAAAATTGGAACAATACTGTCATTTTCATAGTTAATGGCGGAACGTAATTAGCTTCATTTATTCTGCTGCTCGTGGTTCGATTAAAAACTTTTTTAGCTAAAATAACATGGTTGAAGATAATTGCTCTAAGATGATGGTGCACAATTTTATGATCGTCCCTATTTTTTCAAAATTATGAAGGCCGCCTTTAGTTTTTTATAGGTTGACCACAAATTTTTTATACATATCTTTTAGATCTAATTTAGAGTCTAAAAAGAAATATGTTTACCTACAAAAAAACCTTGATAACTAGAGGAAAAAGGGTTAAAGCTCTCCTTTGTTATTTTAGCTCAAAAAATTACCAATCAAATCACAGAACAAATTAAGTTGATCACGCTCCGTTTCCCACCCTGTATTTATAATATTAATCGTGTAGAGATCATGATAGATAAAATGTTAATGTTGTTTGATGTCGCATTGATTTGAACATAATTGGTAAAATTTTTGTAGCAATATTTTATCATCGGCCACCTTACCTAATAACAAGTATATAGTTTATAATAGTTATTTAATTCTATAATTCATTACCTAAGAAATAGAATGGAAAAGAAGAGTAATTATAACGTCTTGAACGATTACAAGTCTATGGCGTAATGTGAAAAAGAAGATGCAGTCGGCTTTGATAAAACATTAATAAATTATTTGGCACTCGTACGGAATATTACATCAATATATAAAACTTTGCTTTGTTTTGAAAATATGCTCGTGCTTAGAATTGCAGCGAAGCCTTTTTTATCCATCTAATGCACAGATATTATTAATTGTTAATATTAAATGAATCATTATCTGTAGATTCGCCATCCGAATTCTAAATTTAAGGGACTTATTTTATCAGTGTAGGTTGTAATAACAATTGCAAGCAAAGTAAATCATAGTATTATGGGTTGCTTGGTATAGAGTCAAATTTATGTCCCACTTATGCTCAAAATTCCTTTGTTTGGTCACGGGTATGGCAGATCTGAGCCGGAGCATGATACAGGCACTACTCAGCGCTGCTCTCTCACGGAAGTTGGCCGACGCTTTGATTCGTTCGATTGAGCGCGGCGCGATTGATTCATTAAAATCTGCCACTTCGCGTGCATGACATTTGTGAATCATTTCAAACGATAAAATTTGAATGCGGGAAAATGCGAACCTTTTATTTCTTTGCCTGTTCAGCAATTTTATATTTAATTACATGGTAACACGATTTATGTACATGTATTTATATTTATTTGCGTTCAATTAATTCTGTTACGCCTCCTAAATAATTATAACTGCGAGTCAACTAATTTACCTGCCCGAAAATTTTTTAATATCATTCACAGTTATTAAAGTTATAAAAATTCTTTCCTGTGATCCGTTTTAGTAAACTTTATTAGTTCATTATCTATCTTATATTATTAAATTTAAAATTATATTGTTCATTTAATCCTTGGCGCTACGATTTCTAGTTCAGATACGTTTATTGTCACTTCTTTGTACTTAATAATTTCCCTAATAGAAGGAGACAAAATTAATCTACCGCACGTCTTCATTTATTTTCATTTCAAAATTTTTAATAACAAAAAAATCAGATTTTGCTACGATTTAGAAGAAACGAATTACGTTTGTGTAAATAATGTATGACGTCTTCGTCACAAGTCTTACTCGTTGTTTCACTGTAAAAGGTCAACTTCCCTTTCGATATTTATTCTTTATCCTTTGCAGGCGTGTACTAGATAATGTATCAAACACTTAAATAATAAGGAAACTAAACAGTGTTTTCACCTCTTTCGTTACGTACATAAGTAAATTACACGATTGCAGTTTTTCTGGAATAAGATGTACAGTTCCCTTTGTCAATATACCGACATTCGCCCTCAAAGTGTTAACCGATGTAACTATAATAAGATTCATAAAAGACACACTTTCTAACTCTTTGCATTATACTTTGCCTATCTCCGAACGTCGCGCTCAGTTCTGAACCGCCTCGTTATCTCGGGCAGCGTAGAAAATATCGGAACGCCTTGTAATAATTTTCCCCTGTGCCCAAAAGAAAAGTCCATTCTATGTTCAAGAAGAAGAAAAAGAATTGAACAACCGGCAGCCCCTGCGCATTCACCGAGGTGGCCGCCTAGCCCCGAAGAAGGAAACTGGCCGTACTCGTTTCTGACTAAACTATTCGAAACCGGGGAAAGTGGTAAACGGGAAACGTTGTATCCGAATGACGTGTTTTCTTTGGGCGGTGTGCACGGCCGTGTAACTTTTAATTGGGTTATCTGTCCCGGAACGCCGTCAATCCGCGCGCGGTTATAGCCCCGATACATAGAGAGCTTTTCCATGTACCGCCAGTGACCCGAATAACAACGTTTTAAAGACGGCAATCGCGTATCCGCGCGGCTGAGCCGAGCCGAGCCGTGCCGAGCCGTGCCGAGCCAACCCAAGCCAAGCCGAGCCGTGCCGAGCCCTTTTCCCATTCTGTCATCGACAGAGGAAAATTAATAACAGTGCCACAGCACAGAAGGTTACAGCGAAATAATCTAGTGTAACGTCGCCGACGGTGTCCCTGGCAGGAACAAGCCTCCGATTCTTTACATTCGATGTTCTCCTTATTTAGATTCATCCAAACCGCTTCGGACTTATTAACTAACTACCATTCGGCCATAACAGACAATTTACTAAAAGAAAACCATGATCGACGATGTGTTACCATGCGCAGTCCGTGTCAATGTAGACTCTGTCGATTTATTTCTTGAGAAGCTGTTCATTTAATAGCGTTTGTTATTTGTTGTTTCGTTTTGAAACGAAATTTCGTTTAAAAAAAGCATTTGATCCGGCATTTTGTCAATAAAGAGGAGCGCATTTACCGGCATGAAATTTCAAAGTCACCGGAAGAATGTCAAAAAGTTTCTTTTAAACATTAAGTAAGCGTCTTTCACTTCCTTGTAGAAGATCGTATTTTTTTGTATTTATAGGAAAACTATGTTGCAATTTTTAATCATTTAAAAGAAAGGTGAAAAGAATTAAAAGAGACATAAATGACTAAATAGTCATTCGTTAAATGACATTCTTCAAGATGTTATTTGTACAAGTGAATCATTCTACAAACCAGTGCCATCGTTTATGGACGTAATTCTTGCAGAAGACAGCTTGTACGAGTGTAACAAATTTCTTTTAAATAGCATGCCTTTATAGTTTAACCATTTCTTATTAGACATGACCAGTACTCATTTTTCAACTTCGAAGATCTTCTCCTGGAGATTTCTGAAGAGCATAATTTTATACTATTTTGCTATCAACAGTGTAGAAGATTATTCTTAAAATTAACGACATTAACCAAACAGCTGGCAAGTAACTGTTCAAATAACCAACCTCTTTGTTAAGAATATTTCTTTCCACCAAAGCAGGTAGTACTACTTAAAAAAAAGGATTAAATAAAAAAACTATAGTTTTATAATCCTGCATCATTTAATTCGGAATACCCTTAAACGTTCGTCAAAGCAAGGATGCCCGATTAAAGTACCTGTACCAGAGATTTCCAAAGGATCGTCTCCTGGAATTTGCATATTTGAATATCCAACGATCGAGAATGTACTTTGAAGGGAGTTTAACAAGAAAAATCCCCCGGCCGTGTTTAAAAACTAAAAGGCAGTGTTTCCGCAGGGTGGAAAGAACATTGTTAGAATCTCGGTGTAACACATGTATTATCGATTATGCTCCATGTTCGAGGCGACCATTACCGAAGGGTCATATCGAATTATCTCGCGGAAGATGGACAGTCTCGGATTCGGTGTTTCGAAGCGATGGCGACGAGGATCCCTCCGTTGCCCGTCGCAGTTTACCATCGATTTAACCCCCTTCGAAGAAGAAGACAATGTTTCCCTTCCTCGGACGGCTACACGCGAGAGTCCTCCATCCGGAAGATCGAATCTGAGCGTCGTTCAGCCTCTTACGCGGCGTCAATTCGATTCACCCTCCTCAGAGATAGAAAAATGCGCCGATGGAAACCTGGGTTACACCCTTCCGGTGAGACTGTACCAGCTACGTAACATCGTAAGGGACTCCACGGCGACGGTAAGAGGGTTGTCGCTTTTCGGGACTGTCGCGGGGATAGAAACGCGCCTTCTTTTCGCCCGAAGTCGACGCACGTGGAAACCCGATTCCGCTCGGGTTACTCCACGTCGATGCATTCGGTCCACGATTTTTCGCAGCGTTACAGGCTCTCCCGACCTTTGCGATAGCTTTTCTAACTGGTCGTATCTCCTTTACGCGATTCCGAATCGTACCGCTATCCTACGTATGATAAGCTAATACGATTTCTCGAAAACGAATATTTCAACCGTTTTCAACACAAAGCTTATCCTATCGTTGCCGTCAAAATGACCAATTTCACATTATTTTATTTTCAAACTGTTGAAATTGCGAAAACTCTCTCTTAGTAATCGTGTAGGATTTTACACTCGCTTCCCTCGATAAACTCGCACACTCTCGCACTAAGACCTCCATCTTGCAAAGTAGAAGACAGACTAACCCTCCAGACCTCCGTGGAGCCTTCTTTTATACATGGTCAAAAACAAACGCACTCCATTCGCCCAGGTGTCTTCAAACATATCGCGTCTCAATCGCACCGCTGTCCTCAAACATGCCGCCCTTCAATCATCCGCGTCATCAATCGTACCGCGTCTTCAATCGTACCGCTTCTTCAATCGCACCGCTCGTTCACACTACACGCATCCTACAATAGTAATGTAGTAAAATATAAACTGAAAATATTTTATTCTTCTGCTGGTGGTTACGGGTTCGTTCAGTACGTTTACGCTGTTCGACTTCTCGCAACCGAGTGTCCCGACCAGATCTCTGCTTCGCCATCCGTCCTCGAATTTCCACTTGGGGCCCCCTTTCTTCCAATGTTTAGGCGATCACTCCTCAGCGACCAAACGAACGTCGTAGGAATTCCCGAGACCAGCGAACAGAGGATCTTTCCCGAGCTTCCCTTTTCGGTAATAATCATAAAAGTAGTAATGTAGTAATAATAATATTTTAGTCAACTGGTTGATGTTCTTTAGTATACAGTAATATAATTGTAAGGGAGTATTTTCGAGTACAGCATACAAGCAGAGCTGCATAAACACGAAAAAAGAATGTGAAAGATATAAAGATAGACGATACTGGGGATATAAGTTGTATACGTTTCTTGACCAGTTACTTTATAATAGTGTCATATTTAACATTCAAATTTGTAAGTCTCGTAATCATGCATTCTTTGTAGCATTTATTCTTTGAAATCGTTATGCCCTTTAATGTATTAATATAACTGGTTCAATGAATAATTTCTTATTCATAAAATATATGACTATGACAATCAGCATTGGAACACAGTTTGACGAGTCAAAATTTGTATATCAGAATTAGTTTAAGAATAAATCATCAGATTTTTGTTCCAACTCATTGAAACTTTAACTGTGTTGAAGTAAAACGCGAACGTGTTAATCAGTTAGCTGCTTCGATATATTTAGAAGATAAATTTGAAACAGAATGATCTTAAAGTATGTGAAATTAATGACTATGTTACTATAAGCATTTTGATATAAATCGTAGAAGAAATATTTTTATAATAAGATGTAAAATTGCTATTTCATTATTTATATGACACGTATACACGTCGTAAGCAGCTAACAGGTTCAGGTTCCACGCGCAAGTCTTAATCTTGAAATCAGAAGTCGATGCAACAGTGTGCAGAGAATGTTCAGAGTGGTTCCATTAATTGTTACAAGACCATGAAGAAATTTTAAAGAAATTACAGTAGACAGGTAGGCGACTGACGGAATAGGGGTTGAATTGTAAAGCAAGCAAGGAGTTAATATCGCGAAGGAACCACATTCTCCATATTCCAGCTTATTTTTTAACGCATAAACAAGGGTCGTCAGGCATATTAGCACTGATTACGAAATACCCTGTTCGCCGATAGTACGACGCGGTTCCGTGGTCCTCGGGAGAGACGTTTGCGCGGGGTTCGCGGCCTCAGATCAAATCAACGCCGAGGCCCGGCGCGGTGGTATGCGAGCCTCGAATTCCGGACGCGGCGGAGACAATGTGCACCGGAAAGTAATCACGCGTACGGCCATACAGAGGACCGATCGATTATCCTGTATCCGCGGTGTACGTACGCGCGCTGCCGCCGCGCACCGCAACTACGTGACAAATATTATCGCGATCGACCAACCAGCTGCGTTTGATGTGGACGCGTTTATGAAATGCCGACACGCCGATAATCATGCGCGACCAGCGCCCAAGGCTAAATCCGATTTGCAATATTAAGCGGCCCCCATCCGTCCTCCAACTCCTCCTCCTCCGCATCCATCTCCTCCCTTCCGAACCTCCCCCGGCCCTCGTCGTCGTCGTCGCCGTCGCCGCCGCCATGCTCGCTCTTGCGCCACCCGTGTAAACGAGTCGACATTTTTCGGCCCTCTCCTAATTAGTCCGGTCGATTAAACCGCTTTTAGGGGTCGCGGCCGATGCGTAGCCCATTGAACTTCCTCTTCTTTCCAACCTTCCAAAATATTGATAAATTAAAAGCTCGCCGGTTAGAGATGTTTAACTAGTTTTAGGGCGTGTTAAAAGTTACGGTATATCTAGAAGGTTTAGGATTTTTTTCCTCGTTTTTGGGAGCGTTTAAAGTACACAGACTTACCCCTTTGTTCTGTAATATCGTGCCACACTAGTTTTGAAGAAATGGAATATGATCCACTGGCCTACCCTTCTATTATCAATTTCTTAAACGTTTAAGTAAACGTTGACACACAATAAACACAGAATACATATCTCTCTCGCGCAGGAATTTATTAATTACAAACAATTGTTGACGCTAAACCTACCGAACCCAACAATGATTAACGTACAGTGGGTGTAAAAAGTATTCGTACAGCAATCAATATCAACAGAAACATTATAGAACTTTGTTTATTACAAATAAATGTTAACAAAAAAGATGTGTACATATTCTATGATATCTTCGGATCAAATGTCATGAAAAAGAAATTGTTTATTTATATTCTTTATAAAACTATTAGCAAAAAGCTTAAATGTGGACGGAAATATACGCGGAATAAGTATTCGTACACTTCCAACTTCACAATATCGTCTCTTAATTTTTATACATTAATATAACAAAAATCAGCTTATTTGTTATTCTATTATTTAGCTGGATTCCCTTTAGATTGTATAATCGCTGGAAGCCTTCGTGACATTGACTGTACTAACTTTCTGGTGATAGTACTAGAAATGTTGTTCCATTCTTGCAGTAGTGCATTTTTTAAATCTTTTTTTGAAGAAATATGGTGATTTCGATTTTTTTCTCCGAGATGACTGCATAAGTGCTCTATGACGTTTATGTCTGGAGACTGTGGAGGGATTTTTAACTGAATTTGGTACGTTATACAGGATTCATTGCCTTGTATTATAAGCATTATGCTTCGGATCATTGTCTTGTAAAAAGATATAGTTGTCTTGTAGTTGCATTTTATTTGCACTAGCTTGAATATGTGTTTTTAAAATATCGATGTATAATTTATGGTCCATGATACCATCGATAAAATGTAGGGATCCAACCCCATTCGCACTCATACAGCCCCGAACTGTGACCGATCCACCGCCATGTTTTACAGTCGCCTGCAAGTTTTCTTTTTCATGCTCCGTATTTTTTTTCCTCCATACCGTACATCGTCCATCTGATCCGAGTATGTAAAATTTACTTTCATCAGTAAATATTACACGGCTCCAATACTCCATTGGAACGTTTACATATTCTTTTGCGAATTGCAGTCGCTTCTTTCTATTAGTTTCGTTCACAAAATATTTCTTACGAGCTAATCTGCCATAATATCCTCTATCCCGTAGAAAATTACGCACTGTACTGCTGCAGACACTGATACTAAGGACACTTTCAAGTTCAGCTGCGATTTTTGCCGCACTAATCTTTGGATTTCGTTTTATTTTACGCATTATCTATCGGCCGGTGTATTCATTTATTAATCGTTTACGTCCGCACTTTGTTTTATTCCTTAAAGTTTGTCGATTTCCATATCTGTCAATGCTGCCTTGAATTGTAGACCTCGGTCTATTCATAATTTCTGAAATCTCCTGTAATGATTTACACTTATTATGCAGATTTATAATAATTTTTCTTTCACTTTCAGTCGTCTCCTTTCCTTTTCGTCCAATTTTAGGACTACCAACGTTACGTATCTTAAATATAGAGCACTATTTGTTCTGACAAGGTCTCTAGACATACTGATGATATTTATGTTGACATTCCATGGATAATTGTCATGTATACTGCAACGGAAAGCGTCATGGAACAGGAACTGTACGAATACTTATTACGAGTATATTTCAGTCCATGTTTAAGAGTTTTGCTAATAGTTTCATAAAGAATATAAATAAACAATTTCTTTTTCATGACATTTGCTTCGAAGATATCAAAGGATATGTACACATCTTTTTTGTTAAAATTTATTTGTAATAAACGAAGTTCTATAATGTCTTTGTTGGAATTGATTGCGGTACGAATACTTTCTACACCCACTGTATGTTGTTTTATCAGAATAACAAGACTCATTTTAACATGATTTTCCTTCTATATAGGATCTTGTATTTACAAACTTAACTTGGATATTGTGACTCCATGACATGTAATTTTATCAAGTTAAATGAGAAATCTGTTCCCTTCTGAATATTTGTCCTTGCTCAACGTATCACATTTCATTATACATTCACTTTTACGAAACTCTGATTGGGGAAACTAAATTAAATTTTGTATTCACAAGATACGTATATCGATACAGGCAAAGGAGCATATGCGATGTAATGAATCGCGCAACATGCTAAAATGCAAAGAGCTGCATACCGTCGTACAGAAATGTTATATAAAAGAAATTATTACTATCATTCAAAATCTGTTTCATGCCATTGTTTACATCACAAAAAATTGTAATTTGTTCTATCTTAAGTAGACACTTTGCCTCTTAACAGTATTTTAATGCAAAGTTTTAAAGTTTGACTTTCGATTTAGTTATTCCATATAGAATAATCGTCTCATCGATCACCTCACGAATACGATAACAGCCAGTTGAACGAATTACGACACGTGAAGACGTTAATGTCGAATGACACGTCGTCTCAAACATTCGAACGTTGCCTCGAACCGCGAGATCGACATCGCATAGAGTCATCATTGTATCAACGATTTTTCAAAGGCTTACAATAGCTCCGCAGCCAGTCGCACCCTCGGCCGTTCACCAATTCGAATACCACGGAGGTGTTCCGAGACGACGAAGAGACAAGGAAAAGGTCGTAAACGCGGGCAAAGTCATAAACGTTATCATGCATCGAGCGCGGTACACCGTCACTCTCGGGTTCGAGAACGCTCGGAACAAGGGGCCGTGCCTCGGCGAGGTGGAACGCAGTTACCGGAATAGACGTTCCCCTTGGAAAAGGGGGGCGATCGAGCGAGTCGGGTTCTATCGGTGTTTCAATTTGCACGGGACAGAGACACATTTCCCGTGCGACTCCACTTTTTTCCGCAACTGGAGCGAAAGATCAGCGCCCCGAGCGTGTAGACGTGTTCTGCAATGTTGTTTCAGGGGAATAAGACCTAACTGATCAGACGCCGGTGTTTGGCGTATCCTGCGGGCAATAATAATGTTCACGAATGAACGATTTGGGACAGATGCTGTGCTCGAGTTTTAACGTCGCCATTGACCCAATCGTTAAACGGAAAACGACCGAACATGATTCTTTTACATTGTCGTTTCTCTCACGGCTACCGAAATTGGCGTATTTGAAGCAGTCATGATACCAATTATCCTATCAGAGTACATTTATTTATTATAAATAGAATGGCAAGAGTAGTTAGCATAAATGTGTTAAAATCTGTGGAATTTATGATTACAATAATAATTGAAATCGTAATAAATTCACTGTTTGGTTTTCTCGGGAATTTATTCTTTTAGGTAAATGAATGTAAGATATTTTATCATCGTTTAAATTACATTCTATTTTAGCGAACAAGTCATACGACTTGAGTAAAATATTCAACATATTTGTTTAATTATTTCATATTTCGTAAATTTAATTCCTTTAGGAACTACGTATTTCTTTTTCGATGACATTATTACCGATTTTAACACTTTGCCGACCGATCGGGGAGATTTCCCATTTTGACTTTAGCAATGCGTTTCTCATTTTCTATCATTGTTAACTACCTGGGCCTCGAGATTTTTTGCGATTGCTGACGGACTGCTGCTGTGGAGCGCAACATATAATAAAGTCAACTAATTTTGAAGGCTCCTTATTATTACGATTCTTTAGGTTCGGGATTTCGGGACCTCTAAAAACCGTTAACGCTCAAGTTCTACCAGTCATAAAATCTGACTCGTCCATTACTTTATGTAATAAAGACACGCTACATGTACTCACGTGTCTGACACGTGCGAAAATAGTCAACCCTCGCGGTCATTTTTGCACCTTTCTACCTGGCCTCAAAAAGGTCCAGCCTTCACCGCCACACTGACATTGTGACATTTTTCTACTCCATGTTTGAGTCGTCTTATTTATCCTCAATCATCTTCAATGTCCTTAATTTCCCGATATTGTTGGCTATACTTTTTGAAACATGATTAAAAATAATTGTTATAAACTTTTAATTTTATGTTTTGTATAAATAATACGTGAAATCGTTAAACGAAATTGTTGTCGTGAAATATAATTGCTCACACGACTAGTTTTCTGACTTTTTTCAGTTCAAACACAGAATTTCAGTCCGTGCTACTTCCAAAAAATGTGCGGTGGACAGGATAATTTGGTTTTCTCAAGTGCGGTGGAAACCGAACAGTTCTCTGTGACGGGTGCGGTCGGCAAAGTGTTAAGACGAATCCAGCGAGCTATAACTCAAGGTCATTCTAGCCGGCCAATGTATGAAGTGGCACAGTTCTCATCCATCGAGGATTTTTATTTGCCCTATAATGCATATTATGCCTATTCACATTTTCCATATTAGTGAAAGTAGATTCGTGAGAAAAAAGCACATGACTCAAAAATGAGACATTTGTGCGCATTTTTGTACGAGTCCATTTACAAAAATTGACGCGATTTACGAAATGATTGCCATACAAATCCTGATGTAACGACATACAATAAGGATGGAATTTGTGTTGATGCAAGATTCTTAGGACAGATCGCCGACTAATTCCACTCTCTGTTTCCATTTGTCTGCTGCTTACATGCCGATTTAGTGCAACTAAAGCTAAGATAGCAGGCGCATTATTTTCAATAATAGGCGGTTGACGTTTGACCCGTGTTTGTTTCATTGTACCGAAGCGACAAAAACGATCAGCTAATCGCTTAAAAGCGATTCTAATCTTTTTTGGTCATTACTTTTACTCCTCCATTGATCCACACAACTTTCATTGGAGGAATGAACCATTCTGTTGTTTTGTTAAAATACTTGTTATCAATCATTTTAGAACAAGGAAGTGCTGGGACCTTAATATCATTAATGACTTCTTGTAGCTGAGTCAAAGTATCATAAGTTGACATTTGTAGATGTTTTGTTTCATTAACAACTGTAGTGAATTGAGTAACTTGACTTGACTGTTGTATGACCAGACCTTGAACACTCTCACAAGTTTGTTTATAAAGATTTTTTAGCTCAAGGTATTCAGAATCTCGCGACAGTTGTTTTTCCATAACAACTCCTTCTAGTCGATGGCACCAAATCTGAATTAATGGGTCTGTCAAATTTCCTTCAATTTCTATCAAAGCTTTAAACAGATGTGAGGGAGCTATAAGATGAGAGTTTAAGTTGTAATATGTTAACAGTGGCTCAAGTTGCTTGTTGTTAATGTATTTTGATATTAAGTCATTAGCGATAATTTTGTGCTCATCCTGGGCCTTATTTGCTGCTAAGGCAATGGTTTGTTTTAGAACTCGTAGATCAGAGTTTACTTTGAATATTCCCGATGGAGTTTCAGAAGATGATGGAATCGATTGCGATTCCGGCTCGGTGTTATATCTGGATGGAGTACTTCCTGTGTCTCCATCAGTTGATGGATCACCATCTGAGATCATTGGTATAAATCCATCTCCCTCAGGTAGCAGATCTTCAACCAAATTAAGGTTTAACTTGATTTTCTTACCGAAACCTTCAGCCATTTTATACTATTAGAGGACTAGCCTCCTCGTTCTTGTCCCTCGGGCTGGTAGATCGTCACGTGTCGTAGGTGGATCGCCTGTCCGTCCTCTGCAGCAGGTCTTCCAGCTGGTTGTTGAAAGTACAGGTAGCCTTCCTGGTGCAACACTCTTGTAGCCAGGGAGAAGTCCAAGTTGATTGTCTCCTTTTGCAGCTACCAGATGTGTTGATATGTTGATAATTCCTCCCTTTGCAGCTTCTAAGCCGGGGAGACTGGATGAACCTCACTTGACACACAACTGTTTTTCACAATGGATCACACTTTTCCAAGGGTGTATATAAATAATGTAGGAATGAATAGATGTTAATGGGTAACAATACTATTTATTCGCTAATTGAAGTTCAGTTGCGCGGAGGTCACCACGATTATCTTTATCGCACTGTGTTACAATATAGTTAGACTACTGGTTGAATATTAACGGAGAACTTAGGTGATTCTACGGAGTTCTAGATGTAAACTGTCGAGTCTCAGTGCGGCGCCACGCACTTCGACTCGGTTGGGGTGGGCTCAAAGATTCAAGTCGATCTTGAATCAATCTGATTGGCCTCACCCACACCCTGTGCTAATCCTAAGGCGTTTCCTTAGGGCCTTAAGGAAAGGGCAAGGAGAGAGAGAGAGGGCCCACTGACGCTCGGTGCATACGTCACGTTGTGTGCGCATGTTGCCGGCAATTATCTTTGCCGAGTTACCTGGGCAAACTAGACGAGCCCTGCTAGGCGTTTATGTTTATTGTTGTAATTTACATCTTTACGATAATCGCTTTAGTCGTTTACAATAATCGCTTTACGCGTTTATGATAACTGTTTTATGCAGGGAACGAAGTGTTCCCTGCTCCGTCAGTTAATTTCTTGGGGCCGTGTAACCCCGTAACTGGGGACCGTAGGCCCTCGACCCTCGCGACGCGGGTACCTGCTATGTTGTTCCGTATAGGACGGAACATTAAGTAAATAGGATTTCAATAATAATCTCAAAAATATATTCTTTAATTTGGATTTCATAAATAAAAATTTGTATTCTATTGTGTGTTATTTTTATATTACAATTCACATGTAATAAAAATGTACTAATCAATACATTAGTTAAAAGTAATCGTGCGAATTTTGTATTGTTCAGTAAAGACGTATTTTTTGTATCTGTTGTGCATAATATAGCATACATCTTGCATATATGTACTTAATATGTTCGCGAAACTAAGGCTATTACTAATAGATAATATTAGATATAATGAATTCATGACATAAATGGATTAAATACGACAGAGTGAAAATATCTGAAGAATTTAAAAATAGGAGTAAAACAGTTTTATTTTGCATAAAAATTCACTGTCTAGTTATTATAATACTCCAATCCAGAGGTATACCTACTTAGCTTCAAATCGTTTTACATTCCCTCTTATTTTCCTTTGTCGTTTTTTTTCTATTAGTCATACTTCTAGTTACATTTTACCCAACTTTTGCAATATCCCTACTACCATAGGATCTGTCGAAACCGTATAGAAAAAATGTATCAGCCTATACTACTGCCTGATCACTAGCAAAAACAAGTAGAAGTAGTATAAGATTCATTCTCCTGTACGGCTCGAGTTTGACGCTACAGTGGTCAAAATAACGATGTGAGTAGCCAGTGCTCGCGCGCAATCAATTGCCTAGGCCTGCTCTAAATAGCAATGAAGCTATTAACACCTCCGGGCGGATAATTCCTTTCGGAGCTACCGGACATTCAAAGCCGTAATAAAAGCGCCAACCATGATGGCACCAATGCTATTAAAGTTTAAACTGTAACATTCATTATCGCGAGACTCTATGGGAGCTGTCAAGGCTGTCTAGGAGGAGTTAACACGTTCTGAATGACTCCGGCAACTTGAATCCAGTGCAGTCAGGAAAGTTAACTACGCAAGGCGGCGCATGCGCAGGGAGTTTCGCACATTGGCGTGGAGCGTAGTCATCGTAGCTTAGAATTATATTTACGACTCCATACGCATGCGCCGTATTGCGTAGTTAATTTTCATACTGACATACTGCTTGTAAGTCAAGATAAGAAATGTAAATACAATAAAAAATTCTCTTTGGTAGTATTTATGACCGCCAGGTCCAAATAGATAAAAGTTTCTCTTGCCAGAAAATATAATATTTTTCTATTTCGTATGTCAGGACTTCGAGCGAAATTTAATCTTGAAATTTATTCGTATTTCGTAAGGGATGGTTTCACTGCTTTTTTTTCTATATTCTTATCTTTTTGCAATATCTGGTGCACTTGTCATACAGTCACTGATAAGTCTAAAACTTTTTTTACTTGGCTAGAATTTTTATTTACAATTGTTGTTCGCAAAAATTTTTGAGTAATCACGCCTTGTGCGCTTATTATTATTAACGACGTGCATGGATTTACTACGATATTTTCTAAAAATTTGCATCTGTAAAAAATTGGAAATAAAAGAGTTAAGCCGTCGTTTTTATTGTAGTATTACTATGTATGCATATTAATGTAGACCGACTGGCCGTTGCCTTTTAAGTTTGCTGATTGCACCGAGTTTCATTTTCTCTTTCTCACACTCGCGCGCGCCTGAGAAATGGAAATGTATAAAGGAGAACCGCGAGGCTCGAAGAATCGTGACTGAGTTGCTTCAGTTGTCCATTTTCGATTCCCAGCTGGAGTATTTTCTGTAACAGTATAAAATTCGGCATTCTGAAAAATTCTGAAGTCTATCGAGAGCCTCAGCAATTATGCCATATCACTACATGGAAAAAAAGTAAACTGCTATCAGGGTTATTAATAATTAAAATTATTAATGATGAATTCGTGGTTGACGTTTGTCGATGATATATTTCTGTCTACGCATATATTTAACACGTAGGCTGGAGAGATCAAAGACATTTTCGTCAAGGTCATAAATCAAAGCACGAGGAAGCGGCATCGATTGATGTCGCAGCAGTCAAGACCATGCGCCGAGTTTTGTTTTGAACTGCATAAAGTGCATTGACACTTCCAGGATCCGGCGTCAACCACTATAAATACATTGTCATACCCGTCAGGTAAATTTTACCTGGCGCGCATGGTTACGCAATAGGTTTTCACGCATCGCCATTGCGCAAGCCTACTTTCGCACGGCCTTGACTTGGCGTTCCAAATCCTTATCTCGCATACATGTGCCTCCTAAACTGCTGTTTCGACAATCGAATCTTGCGTAGTTTAACACACGGCCGGCTCTAACAGCTGAAGTCGAGTCTCGAGATAAAGAAATAAAGAAAAGTCGTAATTAAAGTTCTACGAATCGATATCAATCGATCCCGCGGCGGTTGTTTTGATATCCTGAGCTCGGCGTCACCGCGCGGTGCCTTTCATACTGTCACACTAGATGGGTTTACGATCGCTTTGAATCCACCGCATGGCGATCGTGATCCAATAGACAGCCATCAATTCCGAACGCATCAATCGGTTTGCTCAGCAGACATGACTAATGAAAAACTCGCGAGTCACTCTCGTTGTCACCGGTGAAGCTGTTTACTTGTGAACATATGTTGGCACGGAGTGTTCGACTATGTGCGTTAAATATTTCAAAGAGTGATTCCACGAGATTATCTAATAACTGTGTCCCAATGAGACGTTATACAGTGACAATATCGCAGAATATGCTTCGTTTGTTTCTCCTTCTGTTTGTCGGGGTAAAACCGAACATTACGACTTTGCAGAAACGACTTTGCGATCAGGTTATTAACGACTCTCTGATCTATTAATAGCAGTCTCGAACGTAGAGCGTAGAGGTATAGATAGCTTAAAGGGAGTATGAATCTTTCATGACTTAAAGTTAAAGTGGTCGCAACAGAGTCGCGGTTCTCCGTGGTGTTCGATAATCTCGTAACACCGCGGCTTGGAATATTTGACATAGTGCGGTCGAGTGCGGTATATAGACATAGAGTAACCAATAAGTCGGCCATAGCTCGTGACGAGAATAGATACGAATCGGTCTGGCATTCCTCCGGTCGGCCTGCCGGCCGTCTCCGCTCTGGGTAGGTTCGATTGAAAAATGCTAGCGAAGGACTGATAAATCGGTGATGTCATAGCGCTGGCAGCATCGGGGCTGGCGTAACCCAGTGGTCCCAAACGAGGTTGTAGCAGGCGCGTAATGGAGAAGCGCCGTGCGTGGATGTCCTCGAACTCGGTGACCGTACATCCGCCGCTGGATACTGTCTCCTTCTTGCTCGTACTCCGCTCGTACTCTGTTACTCTCCCGGATTCCCTGTTACCCTCCCGCACGTCCTCGTCCCGGACTCTCTCTCTGTTGGTTACCGTGGCGCTCGCTCGCCCGTGTTCTCGTTCTCTCGCTCTATCCTCCGTGCCCCCGCCTCCGTGGCATGCCAACCAACGAGCCGGGGCCGCTTTCGCTTTGTGCGCGCCGGGGCGGCGGTACATCAAAGCCTTCTAGTTCCCGCTCCGGCCTTTGACGGCTGCGTCGCGGCCGTTCGCTCAGTCATCGCTCGGTAGGCGAAGCCGGCACGCCGTGGATGAGCGGTCGCGCGCGCGCGAAAGCTCGCCGAATCCTCAGGATTCGTAAATTCGGCCTTCTGGCCGGGCGGAAAGAGGAGGCCACTCGACGGAGGCCCTCGGTTTCCGGGCGATCCGTCAAGGACAATGTCTCCCCGCGGCGGCAAGTGTACGCGTGTCAACAAACTGGCTGGCAAAGGTGGACGCGCGCCTCGCGGCCATCAGAACCATCATCATCATCATCATCATCGGCATCGATCCTCCTCGAACGAGCCGTCAGCGGAACCGGTAGAGGAGACGACGGGCATCGGCTTGTCCAGCAAACTCAGCACGAAAACGATGACGACCACGACCACGACGAGAACAGCCAATAAGTCTGCGGTGGCGGCGTGCGAGGGTCGATCGCCGTGGGCGGCGCGCATGCGCCAGTCCCTGGAGAATGGCCTCGAGCCCCATGAAAACGGCACCCTGGCGCAAAAATGCCCGGCGAGACGGCACCGCGATCAGATCGACGCGACCAACGAGACCAACGATCGACTCGACGAGACCCACGGAGATGGTACTGTGTCCTCGTCGACGCCTTTGTCATCGCCGGCGCTGTCCTCCTCCACGGACGTATCCTTCAGGTGCTCCACATCCCCTCCGTCGACCGTTTCCTCGCCGACGCGCTCGACCTCTTCGACTTCCGCGTTCGCGATCTTTCAAGAGAAACCGTCCGAGAGCCGCAGGCCTGACAACAAATCGGTGGATTCGGATCGGCACAGTGAACAGGACAGGACCCGAAAACGGAAGCAGGAGAGGCAGTGTGCCACGAGGTCACGGGAGAGCAGAGGCTCGCCGGAGAAGTCCTCCGTCGTGACCACGACGTCGATCTGCGCACCTTCGTCCGCGATATCCTCCCCTTCGCCGTTCTCCTCTTCCGTGTCCACTACGTCCGAGAAGGTGAACGAGCAGCTCGCACATGTCAACGCCAGAAGCTGCCCGTCGTCGCAGGCGTCGGCCGTAGATACTCTCCGCAGTGTTCTAGAAAGCTACAGCCGTAACAGAATCTACCTTGCACATGTGTCTTTCTTGGATTGGCGGGACTTGCCGGGACGGCGGCGCGCCACCGTCGCCACAGCTGGCAACGCCGAGAGAGTGTGGGTGGTGGGGGCGGCTGATCACGAAGGACACCACAGAACGCGACTGTTGGTAACTGGCCGTCACTGGCGACCGCGTTGTCTCACGCGAGTAAATATGTTGAGCCAACCGGTTATCTACGCTGGCGGCGGAAGAGGCTCCCTCACTGTCGATCTTTTCTTATGGTGGTTCCACAAGGAATTCGCGGTGACAGCAATGGCAATGCACCCGGACGGCGCGGTGCTGGTCGCTGAGACCGCCGATTACCTGCCACCCGAAGTCGACTGCGTCGCGGCCGATGGTTTGGTCAGGTTGTTCGTGGTACCCAAGGACTGTCTGGAGACGGGGATCGTCGTGAAGGAGATGAGAGTCAGATTAGCCACCGGTGTTCTTTCGAGAGCCTCCTATGGCGTCTACCAGAACACGGCGACCGCGGAAGACGATCCTTTGAACGTCTTTCTCAAGAGATTCACGCTGAAGGAAGCTTTCGCTGATCTCCACAGAGCCTGGCTGAGCGTGAGGTCGGAGACGTTCGCCAGAAGTTGGATCCCTGCTCACGAGGACAACTCTGTCGGATGCACGAATCCTGGACCGAGTTTGTCTTCCAGGGTACAGGTGTCAGCTGATCATGAAGAGGACAGGATGCTCCTGATCGAGTTGCAGAATTTAGCCAGGGAAGTGGGTCTGGAGGTCAGCGACGAGGAGCTGAGCAAGTGGATTCTCGACGAGGAGAGCGAACTGGCTCGTTGCGTAAGGAAGAAGGAGCTCGAGGAGGATCATTGCCGCGTAAAGATCGAAGCCGAGGAGAGGTGGACCGATTATGGGGAGGAAGACGCCCAGGAGGATGAAGAGGAGGAGGCGTCCGAAGACGAGCCCACCGCGGAAGAGGCGGTCGGTCTGCTGTCTAGGGTGCTGACTTGGATGGAGAGAGAGCCTCTCGATCCAGGACTATTACTCGCCGTCAGATCGATGCGCGATACCGCCGCACTCATGGTAAGCACCGACTGATAAGAGACAACCACTCAAGGCTATCGATCGTTGCACCGGCGACGCAACCGAATAGAAGAGGAAGCAGGAGAGGGCGATAGAGGGCCGGAGGGGCGCGGACCGACCGACCTTGTAAGCTCGCGGCCAGATTGAACTAATTCCATCGACTGTCGCGTCGACTCTCCGCGACTCTCCTTTTCCTGAGAAAAGGTGGAAAGGGTCGAAGGGACGCGACGGGTCGTGCGAGAACGCTCGAGGGTCACTTGAATTCGGCGATACCCGCGTCGTCGAGCTGGTCGTCGAGCCGGTCGTCGAGCCCGTCGTCGAGCCCGTCGTCGAGCTGGTCGTCGAGCTGGTCGTCGGAAAAGCCGAACGAACCCTCGAACTGCTCGAGGAGCACGCGCCCGTCTTTGCAAATTAATGCTCGAGCTCGTCCTCGATAAGCGCTCCCCCTTCGAGGGTTTATTGAATTGTATAATATATTTCCTCTGAGGGCTTTTTAGCCCGCCGGGTCCTCCCTCTTGGCTGAGGCCAGAGACCGGATGGAAATGAGGCTAATGTCTATGTTAAACAGCAGGGATAGGGAATGGTACTCGACGCGATCAAAGAACTCGATACCAATGCCTCGATCGTTAAATCCGAGTGAACATTGTCTTTCTGTCTGCTCGATAGACTAAAATACCTACCTATTGTATCCGGTGGTTTCACGCTAATAGACGCTGTTTCGATTGGAACGAGTGAAATTTTGCGTCGACCAGGAAGGTTGCGTTATCAAATAACCTATGGTTAAACGTGTTATCAGTTGCTGAGCTGTTTTGACAACCTTTTGCACATGATGTAATATATAATCAATTGGAATTAATATGAAGAATTTCTGAGAGTGTATCCCATATTCGCTAATGGATATTAATTCTTAACGCTTTATGGTTCGAAGCAATCTTCATCTCTTATTCGAAAACTAACTTGAAAATTACGCTAAAGTATGTTATTGAATGATAATTTCGACCATTTATTCACGTTAAGTCATTAAGTACGATATGAATGATGTAATAAAATAAACGTAACAGCAAATGTTTTCTACTTTTATCAGAAAAAAGGAGATGATACTTGTAATAAATGTGGAAAAGCATGATCTTACATAAAGAAATAAGTTGAAAATGTTAAATAAAATTTGTTCGTTTAAGACTTTGTTTTAGAGAAAATTAGATTTGAAGAACGCCAAGTTCACTCGTGTAGGTCATGATCAGACAGGTCAGTCCGCTCTGATTCAATAACACGCGTGTTCGCCTAATTTTCGTAGACATGTATTACTGGACTGTGGAAACAGGCTACTGTTATTATTACATATTTTCAATATATTTGCTACCTATCTCATATATTTTTATATTTGTGTATATAAAGTATATAAGTACCTCGGATCGTTTTTTTTTTTTTTGGAAACAGACTAAAAGGCAGAATGAAAATGCTATGTATTCTTAAATAATTACCTGATATTCCCAGACGCACGGTTTTAGTATGTTACTGCCTTAAAGTTCATTACGTATTACATTATATAATATATTACAATTATATTTCTGTACATTTATAAATGTGGATTTTCTTCATTTATGCCTAGACCGAGAAAATGAAATTTGAAGTAAAAGTATTAAAACATGTCTACTAGTCCGTTGCACATTGCAATTTGCACATTGATAAATCTTGGAGAAGGTGCGATTACAGCTTACGAAAGACCACTTATTTAGCCAAACATTTAATAACTCTAATGGAAATATTATCTGCTCGTTAGTTACTTCTGACAATAATTATCGCACGAGTGCGCGACGCCCTCTGAATTAGAGGCGGTTTTATAACGACGTCGCTATCGATCAGCAGACAGAAGGAAAATATTAATTCGTGTCACGCAAACACCTATCGCAGCCGCCTCGCTGGTAGGCTTTCGGATCATCGGTTAATTAATTGATAATTCTCGGCGGGCTGCTAATTAGCTGGTCACATTAACGGAGCATTAATAAACGTATTATTAATTACTTGATAACGATAATGCTGCCCCATCACGCAACGCACGATGTCCTACGCAATCTACTTACGAATTACAATTATTAAAATTGTCTCAATTAGCTCGAGTTATTTTTATGTCGACGTTGGACGCGCGCTAATGCTCGATCTAATTTCTGTTTGCAGGCAAGCAAGATGGGCCTGGCAGGGACACATCCAAGCGGACTGCCATTCTTCTGCCCGAACGGGGACCATCTGACTCAACCACCACCCGCTCATATGGGAATACCGCCGTACGGGACATTGGATGCGGGCAAAGCGGCCGCAGCGGCCGGTGAGTACTGGTCATCAGCCACCCCTGGACAACCACCCACCCACCCCGAACACTGGAAACGTCTTCTAGCTGCGGCAGCCTCCACAGGTTAGCTCCTCCCCGAGGTTCCTCGATTGGTCCTTGATCCTGTGATGTAACGTCCTGCTCCTTGGAAATCCCCTTCCTTGTTGAGTCACAAGAATGGAGGACACTTGGTCTAAAATCTTTCGGCGGAAAAACGTGCCTCTTTACGAAACATTTTCTTTTCAAATGTTTACCATTAATTAATTAGACTGTGCCCTTATAAAAATATAACCTATTGAAACTTGACAGAGATTTCCCCGTTTTTATTCGAATTTCTCAGTTTCGAGTCTCCGTTTTGATCAACTGTCCGTAGAGAGACGAATGAACATTCGTTGGTTTTATAACCTTGAATATTGTTATTTCACTATCTCGTTTCTGATCTTTTTAGTTTCCACATGACTTTTTAAACATACATATACATATGTTGCGGAAAGATCAATAGAAGTAATCATAAATGTTTCCAAGCTTATTCGGTTATATTCTTTTGGTTCGAGTATTAATAATTATAATAATGTGAATCTTTATGCAATATGAACATCTTTTTTACCCCATCAGTGGATTAAATAAAAAGTTCTTCGATTTGTTTGTTGTTTTTATAAATAATTGTAATAAATTGAGAACAATGCATAGGTTTAAAAACATTTGATTTCTCTACTGATTTTCATTATGGCATTTTTAATCGTAACTGTACATAATCAAGTCTAATAATATGTTTATCAGATGGTATACAAGTAAATGGTCTATTGGTATTATGTTTAAAAGATTCTCTCGTTCACAAAGTTAATTTTTTAAATGGTTGCTTTAAGAAAGATGTATACTAATTATATTGCTCGTGTTAATTTAATTATACAATATGTAAATCTAGCGATTGGCGATTTTATGAAAAGAAGCACGTTTTTCAGTGGTATAAGGGTTGATGGTGATTTATGACACTTTGAATACACAATTTGGCTCAACAAATGGTGGTAGTAGCTAAGGTGGAGGTTGCTCTCGCGTTTCCTGTGTTAAATCGATTTCAACATGTTTTCTTTTTGCATATACAATACACTTTCTGGAACTGCGCACGATGGACAGAAAAAGGAAGTGAATCGTTCTCCAATTAAATCAAATGACTGATTCGAATTATGTCTTACTATTAATACAATAGCATCAATCAAACCTAGTATCAATAGAAACTAGTACGTTAATAGCAATCCCGAGGTACGGTGACACAAATTCGAAACCGTGTGCATGTGTTCGATAAAACAATGAAATCGAATAATCGGTCAGAATAAAATTTCGAGTACACTCGAATACTTTCATAAGTACCCCGATCGTTTTCACATTTTTCAATCGCCCGCGCATTTTAAAATATTAAATGTTAATTGATCCTGGAATAAATCTTAAATATTGGAATTCATTCGTATTCACAGCAACCATTACGCGGGGTACTATTCGCACGCCAATTATTATAAATGCTCAAAGGTCCATAGTTCGAAACTTTCTGCAAAAAGAAAAAATGCGATACGTTCCCGCTGACGATATCGTTTGAATCAATAATTCGTTCACGAACTTGAGCCGCTAGTGTCGACGCAAATATTGACAACCCTCTCGAATTGTAATTGATGGAATACTTCTGGTCTCTTCTCGTATCGTTTCAGTGTACCGATCCGCACAAATATCAACACTCCCGTCATATTTTATACGGGCTAAATAAACACATTTTGTCTGCGGCTAGATACGGCGAAACAACACAAAGACCTACTGCGAAACGTTGCGTTAACCCTCGCAGTACTGGCGGTTGAGCGATCATACGAAGCGCCATGATTAGGTCCAAACGGACCCGTGAATTGTTATTTTATAGTATTATTTTTTAAACAAACGGCAGACGGCATCAAGTATCAAACAGTCATGTAAGACCTCGAACTCCGTGTCCGAAAAACCCGGTTGGGTACGGCGAGGGTTAATTTATCTCGATAAGCTATTTATAATACTTATGAAACAAATAGATTTCAGTTTGATTTAACGATCAAAGTTTTTATAACTTTGATAATATAAGTCGATGGATTAAAATAATAGGACATTTCTTGCTCGTGTATCTAGCTTGTGATTTTCCTTATCTTGTAGTTCAAAGACACCGTCTAAATTAATGAAGTACAGTATTTGGTGTTAGATATTGTAATTACATGCTTTAAAACAGAATTACTTGAAGATGACTGAGTAATCTTAATAAAATCAAGATTACGTAGTAATCGTTTAGACAAAGGAGTAATTTAATTAACGCAGTATAATATTTGCAATATAATGCAGTTTTCGTAAGAACATATAATTTTTGATATTTTCTATTTTAACTTAAAAAGTTTCATTGACATATGCACCCAATGACCTGATACAATTGTCTTACTTTCGGTGGAGCAGTCGCTCTCAAGGGTGTCCTTAAAAATTCTTCAACTGTGAGATCGAGTGACTCGTGTCAAGAGCTGGCCTCGCGCAGCCACCCTCTCGGTTCGCGACGTATCCTCGAGTAAACGATTCGAGTCGCTGTGCTCTCCCAGTAAATTCGAGAATTGTCATTCAGAAAATAATAATTGAGTCAACGTAACAGTTGCGGTACACGCCGCGTTAATCCTTGGCTCACCAACTTCCGCGTTACTCGAATATCCCGGGTTCAAGGGTTCAGCTCAGCTGTGCCGTCTTCTTGGCTCGCCGTACAGCCCCCGGTAAGAGTTTCCATTGACCGTGCTCTCGCGACGAATTAAAAAAGAGTCCTCGGTTCGTTGTTGGTAGCCGTGCAAACATTGATATTTCAGCGGGCTCCTAATTGAAGGAATATTTCTTATCGAGTCAAGGGTCTGAGCCGATGCCGCGGCTCGAACGAGGGATGTGAAGAGGCCGAGGCGTCCCCAGAGGGTAAAATACAGGGAAAATGAAGGAGAGAGCCGGAGAGAGAAAAGAAGAGAGAGAGAGAGAGGGGGGGGGGGGGGGGGGGGGGGAAGGTGGGCAGGCAAGAAGAGGGGAAGAGAACGATAGAGAGAACGGAAGTGGCGGTGGGATAAGAGAGAGAAGAGAGGCTCGCGAACTGGCGTCAAGTAGGAGAATAAGAGGAGGACTCACCATTAGGCTAATCAGCCAGGCATGCAGCCTCCCTCTGGCGCCGGGTCAAGGGGGTTTCAACCTGCCTCTCTATTTCTACAGCTTCTCTCCTTCCTACCCTCGTTGCACACGCCTCCCAGACCGCCTCCCACCTTGCAGAGGGAACCCCCTGACTACGATCTTTGTAGTCGGTGTGGATTAACAATCGATAACCGATGGATTCTCATATATCAACGTGATACGAGTCACGATGGTCTTATACCACAAAAGCTGAACAGCAATTAAAGAGATAATTGTGATCCATAGGTAAAACTTGGAACAAAAGTTTGTAGACGCGAGCTAGACAATCGATAATTCAATAATGACATTCCAAAATTCAGTTTTGAAAAGATGTTTCTTTTCTCAAAGAAAAATTCCTACAAAAATTCTTTCAATGCTTGCCTCTGTGAATAATTGAAATAACTTCAAGTAAGATTATTGAATATGATGAAACTGTTATTTTTGTATTGCACAGTTTCATTGAATCTTTAGGAAATTCGCGTTTTATTTGTCAGGTCCCGCAGTCTGGTTAAATTCCTCAATCTGGTCACGCAGAGAGTAATCCGTGGCACTGTCGTCTTTCAAAGATCGCCAACAGTCGGTTTCTCCGATAACAACAAAAGGCTACTCGGTTTCGATAATCACTATCCTCATCGACGCGGTCCTGAAAATGTCCGCCGTTTCTGGCGTCGATAACTCTAATTACGGTCCATTAATCCGCCCACGAAGGTTCTCACAATAAAATCCTTGAAACTGAAGAATTCTAATTTAGTTCGGGTGGTGTCCTCATCGTCGTCGTCGTCGTCGTCGTCGTCGTCGTCGTCGGAGCTACTTCTCGGAGGGATCCGGGTATCTTTTCACCTCGACGGAGTCACGGCCAGGATGGAGAGAGAGGGAGGGGTGACGGGGAGTTGGGACGTATTTGCGCGCGCGCTATCTTTCTCTCCTCTCGTTCTGCCTCGGGCCTGCCGCCCTCGTCCCCTTCATCGCCTCTGTCCCTAGAATATGTAGATGGGGTTGATAGCGTTTATGCACAACTACGAGTTCGTACGGCGGCTCGGGTTCTTTGTCTTGCAAACGAGCGAGCATTTTACCCCCACCGCCGAGTTCGCGGACCCTCCGGCTTCCTTCTTCCACCCCCGTGGCTCAAGTTCACCCTCGCTCCGTCCTTCCATCGCTCTCAGAATGACGGTATTTCCTATCTTTCCATCCTCTGCACCCTGTTCCGCCTAGAGAGCAGCCGCCACCTCTGACTTCCATCCCTCTCTCGTTCAGCCCTCCCTTAACCACTCTCCTCGCGTCCTCCATCTATTCATCTTCCTCCGTCTTCCTCCTTTTGCTACAACGTCCATCTCTCTCTCTCTCTCTCTCTCTCCCCTCTCTCTCTTTTGCTCTTCCAGCTCGCGATCCCCAGTTCCTCTCTTGCTCTCAGAGTTTCCACGGTGGTTCCAGCTCCCTCGTGTCTACCCGGCAACCCCACCCCCGGCGCGCGGGTCTCCTGCTTCCACGAATATATTTCTAATTAGCTCCACTTTTCGATCTCCGCCGCGTGTTTATTTCAGGATTCCGTGGAAGAGCAGACGCGAGAAGGGAGTTAAGGGAGCGAGGGACCGGGAGGGATGACGATTCTCGGCGAAACGCCGCGACTCTGCCATTGATCCGCTTAATTTTTCTCTTCTCTAGTCATCCAACCCCCCTCCCTGTCACAGCCCCCGGCGATCATCTTTTTTCTACCGCGATTATGAGGCGTTCTTCCTTCTCGCCGATTTTCCTGCAGCAACCCTCCACCTCTTGCTCGGTTCCTATCGCCCGGTCTCGGCCTTGTCGGCTCGATTTCTCGAAATGAATAAGACCACGGAATTCAGATTTCTGCGAGCCGATTTCCCTCACATTTTCTGTTTTAACGTCGCTTTTCTATCAATAACGAAATGGGCTATAAGGTACTTAATTCTCCGTGAATTGCGCTGTTTTGCAGGAACGCTTGCTAATTGCTCGGTATTTTTAATTTTCAAGCAACTCTAAGGGGCTAAAGAGATTATTGTATTGCCAATATTGGATGCCACTAATTTGATAATACGAAGAAAGATGTATCTGGCTGTGTGCATAAGTGATGATATACGGATTGAGTCAGCCCATTACAAATATATAGTCACTTGAATAAGTGTATAATTGTGTAATGGTCACTTATATAAGACTAAACGTTTAATGTTTCTTTTGAAGTACTCAGTCGTCTACAAACTTATGGTGATGCACGTTATTTGAAATGAGAGTGTTGATATTAATTTGGATTTTTTAATGTAAACTTATACTTTGTTAAATTCACTTCATTCCAAACTGAGTCAGTGTATTAAAAATTAGCCTTTTACTAATTATATGTATAGTACTTCCTATTAAAAACAAATTATGATCGATTGAAATTAAAAACCTCACATTGAAAAAAAATAAATAGTACTAATAATAGAAAATCGTAAGTCATATACAGAACATAGAACTCGTGTAGAAGTTATTTCATATAAAAAAAATTTTAGCTTTTGCTTTTTAAGTTTACTTATTTTTTTGATGATAAATAATCTGATACCTACAAATTATCTAAATAAATTGATAACTGTAATATTCAGAGTTGTGGTAGAACATTAAAAATAAAATGACAATTACACTCTATATATTCAACGAAAGTACAATATAAATTGTTGGAATAAGAAATCGCGAATCAAGCATCATTCCAATTCGAGCAGAAAATCTTTGACGAGAGTGGCCTCTCCAGATTGTCGCGTCACTGTAAACGGTCACTACGATGTCTTTATCAAGCTATCTTTATATCGCAGCTTTGTGCTGACATAAATACACTTTTACTCCGGTTCGAGTGTTAAAATACCACTCGAACGTATCCTCCTTGTGAGAGGACCTCGAGTGCTCCTCGAGAGACCAGATTGAACGTAGGATTCCAGCAGAGGTTATTCTTCGGGGGAAAGAAGGATTTCAGGCAACACAAATATACAAACACAATTACTAACACTAAACCATTAAGTCGGATCGTCGCAATAGGGTGACAATTGAGAGGAGATCAAATGTTTTCGTTGCAATAATCGTAGAAACAATACTTCTTTAATAACATGAGAATCAGACAGTATAATTGATAATAGATGTAATAAAATTGGTAGAAAAATAAATATTAAGTTTATTAAGATAGATAGCAGTACAATGTTCGTGGTATACGTTCGCAAAACATCAAAGTGTATCCAATGAGAAACGAATAAGAACCTCAAGAAAGATTTACCCGGTTCGCGCAGAGAAATATTTAGAATAAATAAATTATTAGAATTTCAATGCACATAGACAATATTACTGTCTAAGAGCACTGCAGTCATTTATTTCTCTCGAAACATCAACGTTCAAGCTGAAAAAGTATTTCCAAGCTCTCGTCTCGCGTAAGCTCGAATCATAAGATGCAGCCCTAGAATCTGTATCCAACCTCATCAAAATGCGAGCTGCCGGTTAACTCGTCTAAAAAAACTCGTTCAACCATAATGTAAAAACGAATCATTCAATTACTTAATTCTAAAGCCATCGATCTGCTCGGCTGAGACTACAAAAAATGCTTCCATGCACCCGATGAGAGAGCCGATGCTTCCCTAAAATCTCCTCCAAACCAATCCCGACACGGAAGCAAGAAAAAACACGGTCTTTTGCCACCAATCGGAAGACCAATTAAAACTTGAAGATAGTCGGTGGTAGCCAGTGAATCGTGTTCACGATGGAGCATCCCTTTGTCGAAATCCTCCCCCGGAACCGCTCTGCGTTTCCTCCCTCATCGAGACACGCACGGCTCCTCGTCCCGGTTGGAAACCACGGCCGAGTAAATGTTAACGATAGCCTCTAATAGAGCGAAATAGACACAGAACCGTAGCGGATTCTCTCCCTCTTCCCCCTCGCCCATCTTTCTCTCAGATAAAAAAAAAAAATGTCGAAAACCATCGAAGTCGTCGAGCACAGGGATGATTGAGGACGAGAAAGGAAGACGGAGGCAGGGGTTGGAAAGACAGAGAATATCGCGGTGTACGGAACACCGGGAGCTCGAGTTGTTCGAGAATAAAAGAGTAATTTTCCGGGTGGTGAGACCCCGATAATGGGGTTGCAGACTGCCGAGTCGACTGGAAAGTGATTAAGCACACATGACGGAGCCCGCGGACTCGCCAGGATATTACGAGCCACCCCTTTCAACCCACCTCCGCCGTCCTTCTACCTTCCAGCAGCCCCGTCCTCCCACCCCTTTTTACCTCTCGCTCCCTTACGTCATCCACCTTTCTTCTCTTCTCCTACGTGCCGGATCGTACTTCTAATTCTCGTCCCTTACCTTATTCGCACACGATATTGGACAGATAACGACCTTTTCCTGCGTTTCAACCGAGCCGCCGAATCCAACTCTCTCTTCTCTCTCTCTCGCTCTCTTCTCTCTTTACCTACCTACCTAACTTTATCTCTCTCGCTCTTTCTCTGCGCATTTGTAGATCCGGCGATGAGCGGGGGTAACCGGTCTCTCGATATCGACTCGTCTTCTCCTCTTCCGGGCCTTCGATTCTTCCGGTCCTGGTTACTCGGGATTCCCGCTATCTCCTCGCCTCCCTCCTCTCGCTCGTCCCCAACCCTCTCTATACCAACCCCTTTCATCGTAAAATGTAAATGAATTGTCTTCGGCACGAGGAAAAGTGAGTAACAGCGGCTAAGGGAGGGGATGATTTCTTAAGTAATTCTTTGAGAGAGAAGTCGTTCAAGGAAGATCGGGATTTGTTGCACCCCCTTTTCTATAATGGTGTTTTACGGCACGGTCACGGCTTTAGGTACTTCCGATCCTTTGCAACGATTGCTTTGCGGTCAGATTGAGTGTGAGGATAATTTTAAATATATTGCATTGTAGTTTTGACTTCTTAGAAATAGGATAGAGTAGCAGGTTACTGTGGGGTAATCTAGTGCTGTGCCTCGTATTTGTTTTCGATTAAATAGTATTTTATGTGTTATTTTTTCAACCAAACGATAGAATGAATTATACATAAAATATAATGAGACAAATTTAACTTTTCCATTCAAAAATAACCTAAATAAAACAGTAAAAACGTTTAATATGTCTGATTCGATAAATACAAAGTTAATTTTTCAATGAAAAAGTTAAATTTGTCTCATTGTATTTTATGTATAATTTATTCTATTATTTTGTTTATTTTCTAATGAGAAAATTTAACATGTCTTATGCGATAAATATAAAATTAACGAGGCTTGAAAACAAACCAGGGGTACTGCAATCATTCACACCTAGTAACTGGCTCCTCTACCCTAGTAGCATTTTTAATATTGAACACCGAATTTTTTTCTCTTTCACGAAATTATACGATTGAATGCTTTTGATTTATTTGTAGTATTTCTAAGAAAGTTTGGTATTTACCAAAAATTTAATTATACCTCACCTCGAGATTTGAATTAATTCAACTATAAAATTCTTCTATATCGTGAAAAATCATAATATATTACAATAACAATATAGATAATAATATAAATTTGGACAATCGAAAAAGTGTATAATACATAAATACGGTACAAAACAACGAGGCATACGAATTGCCTACTTATTGCCAATTTAATGAAATATAACGATGGATTTGCCAAGACAACTCGCAAAAACTTTTTCTATTATTAAAATTCTGTTTTAATCAACTTTAACACACAAAACATTAATGTAGAACTGTCCATAAACGTCCATAAAGGTTACACAAAATCGAAACATATTTCACAGCGAAAATATAGGAAAGCCAAGATTTTTTTATAGCAATCATTTGTTAAACTAAATACTCTACACTTTACAGATACTAACAAATTTTTCTCTGCTCGATAGAATGCAGTAAAATTTGTAATAAAATATAAATTTGACAGAACAAAAACTTTCATCCGTATATAAAAATCTTAGAAGCCAATCAGAATAAGTTCCTAAGCATAAAACTGACATAATGAAATACTTTAAAACCTATGGATGAAATTAGTTGCAGAAGTGCACCAGTGCATATAGAAAGGTATAAAAGAATATACTATAAATATTTATAATATATTGTTCAAAATATTCTAACTGAAACAGTCCACCTATTTGTAGATTTATTATATTACAATTATAAATACGTTACAAGACTATATTCAAAAGGACAAATAAACTTGTTGCTTCATCATCTAAGAATTTCGAGAGGACAGAATTGTGAATATATGCAAAAAAGTTCTACTTGCACCGATTGCCTTTCTAACCCTTCATTTTACCAACGTGGCAATTAAAGTGTTAAACATATCTCAGGGAAGCGTCGTCTTTCGAATCAAATCGACGTTGACGCGGTGGTTCAGAAACGGTTCGACAAACAGGGGGTTGGAGACCGGTCGCGTAATCGGCAGAGCCCGAGGACCGACCTCTTTACGGGTCGCCGATAGAGACGGTCGTTATCCATGGGGTTTTGGAGTGGCCCTATCGTGGAAAACCACGCGTTGACCGATTTCGTACAGGCAAGCAGAGACGGGTTGGGTGATTTGCGGAGGAACACGCCTCCCGGACATATTCAGCCGCGAAACGCAAAAAGGAGTCGGAAGAGTGGGTCTGCAGGATGCCGAGCAGAGGGTGAGTGGGGATTTGAAAGTGAAAAAAATAGTCCATCTATCCGGTCCGTCCATACGCTACAACGAGAACGGTATAGTGGAAAGGGGTGGGACAGGGAGTCGAAGAGGGTGAAGTATTGGCCTCGTCAAGCGGTTTCAGGCTTGCCGATATTCCGGCCGCTTCACGTCGACCCTTATGAAGCCAATTACACTTTGCCTCGCCAAAGGCACCCCACTTATACTAGCCAGCCGTTGTTTCTGGGGTTCTTCGGCCCGCGACCGATTCCGCAGCACGTACCGGTTTGTATTAGATACCGCTACTATAAAAGCTCGGTCACCCCCTTTCCGTCGCTCCTACTATCACAGCGTGTGTCTCCTTGCGTAACGATGATCGAGCAACCTGGGGTTCGGGGTGTAATTATCGACTCGGTGGGGTAGTTTTGATTTTGGACGATCGCGTCTGTTGCAGCAATTTCTTACAGTTTTTTGGTGCTTCAGCGGAACGTTTGTTTTTCAGGATTCAAAGAAATGTTATGAATTCTGCATTCGTTCAGTGCAGAAATTGTTTTAACTAATTTGAATTTAATCTTGGTATTTTCTAAGGAACAAATTCTGCATCTGTAGTTTGTGTGAATTGAATGGTAATGCACATTTTTGGAATTTAATTTCAATTTTAACTATCACAATAACAATAACAGAATTAATTTAGGAATAGCTATAAATTAAATTCTGTCGTCAACATGACGTTAGGTGTCAATTATTGTATGAATACTTTGCTACGTTACGATGATAATTCGACAACGTCTCTGCATAAAGAAGGAAATATTAGATACGAAACAATCCATTTTAGCAATTCCGGCTTATAAAAAATGAATAGTAGAAGAGCAATGAAAATGATTTGTTTAAAGAATGATTTAGAGAATCCTGAATGGTATAGTACAAGGAAGGAGAGAAAATAAGAAAGTGTATTGTTACAATTCTTCTTTAGCACTTTATTTGTTGGCTGTATCACAGTGTTAAACTTTTTGAAGGTCGGCAGTTAAGAATTTCTTAAAATTCTTTCAAAAATTACAATAATCTCATGTTTAAAAGGAAATTATTGAGCTTCTTTTGTGTACATTTTAGTCATTGGAAAAACTAATAATAACAATGGTCCACTAAATAAAGTGTTAAATTACGTTCATCAGTGCTCATGTTCCTTTTTCTCAATGATCATTCAACCGATTGCGTTGAACACGTATTTTAGCCAAAAACTTTTTTAAAAATCGATCTACAACCGGATTGACAGTAGAACTTCGATTATCCGCGCTAAACAGCAGGAAATAAATGTTAGGGCAATAAAACGGTTAGTTAGTTGCGTGTGAAATATATCTCGATAGTTGTGATATTAACACTAACCCTATCATGGCGGACATTTTGACTAGTTTCACATGTTTTGTTTCCAAGATGTTGATATTATAAAGACTTTTTCACATGAAATGATTAAACAAATTTTTAAATTCAAGTCTACGTTATAATGAAAATTGCGAAAAATCTGCATAATTTCAATCTCCCATTCTTATGAAGCAACACATGTCAGTCACATTTGATACCCGCTAGGTTTAACCCCTTGCCGTACCATTTTCTTTACATTTACTATGATTACCTTTTTTTTTTCGATCGCACTAACTTCTTAGAAGAAAAAGGAATTTTATATTTATTGTGTGCCGACATCTACTCGAATGTTTAAATATTGGTAACAAGAGATTAAAATTTGATTCCTACTTAAAGGAACGGATGAACATTTATACCTAATAGCTTATTGTTATAAATCTCCGTCACGAGTCTAACTTGTGAGGGGTTAGTGCGGCAAGAGGTTGACCTAGAAGGACCATTTATTTTAATCGACGTTCTACTCTATCATCCACGTTGAAGGTAAGAGTACAGTAAAGTCAGCACATTGTCAGGATTGTATATTTTGTTCTATTCTATATTCGAAGATTCTTTTTCCAATAAGCTGCACATCCACTATGCCACTAGCTGCGGTAGATTTTGAGAAAGAGGAACGAGTATATCCAATATACCGAAAGAAAGACCACCACCCCCCACCCCCCCTTAAACGATTCGAAAATTAGAGACCGTCCGTAAACGATCCACGAGATTCAACCAGCATATCCTGATTTCTGTTCCAGGTCTGACGAGAGCGCCGATGTATCCCTTCTCCACGGGTCAATATCCGTACCCCATGCTTAGCCCGGAAATGACGCAAGTCGCTTCCTGGTAAGTTCAATACACGCTTTCACCGATTGAAAAACGTCACCAGCAAACAGCTCGATGATAAATCTCATCTTTGTCTTCCGAGAGGGTTTTACCACCGGATCGATCCTACCCCTGGCAAGCGTCTTCGCTCACCGGATAAAAGGAACGATTAAACTCGCCGACTGGCTCGGCATACATGCGCGCGCGCGTTCGTTGTCGCTCCTCGTTTCTCATCCTCGCGCACGTGCAGACTCGAATTAACGATTCCCGTGACGGTCCACCGGTGGGAGTTCATTAATCTCGTTACCGCCGAGATAATCCACCGGTTGGTCGGAGTTTTCATTCCTCGATTAGCAGAATCGCGGATTTTTGTATCGGGGGAAACTGTACGCGAAGAAGAAAACCGAGACTTTGGAAGAGAAAACGCCGGAGAGAAGTGGGCTGGGTTGGAGAGTGCGGGGAATGAAAAGGTCGCGAGCTAAGTGGCCCCGGTATCAATACGCTTCTCCCGTAATAAAGTCCCCGATGCGATGCCGAGTGCAGCGATTTACATAAGAAACGTCCGATTTTCCGCGTTCAAACAGTCGTTAAACTGCGTTTCCGCGTACTAACGATTCAACCGCGCTCGGCAGAGGGGACACGTGATTTTTTATTTACTCACCGGCAATTCTTCTTTCGTCCCGGTTTCTTTCACTTCGACTGTGATTTAATCGTCGAGTGATACGTTTACAAGCTTGTCACGGGTCGCGGTTATCATTCATCGTTATCGACCAACTATCGAGAGAACAACGGTAGTCGAGAAATATCGATCTTTTGACAATTTGCAGGTTTATAGGCAAGATTGAAAGCATTTAATAGTTTTGATCTTAGTCTTCCTTCGATAAGCAGGCTTCCGATTTTATGCATTTTGTGAAAAAGACGCACGAATTACAATCAATTTAAAACATACATTATTGTCAGCCCACTAAAATGATTAAAGGCAGAAATTTTTGCTTGTTTTTGTATGTTGTTAGTTAGTGTAGAAAATTTCTTTTGGGTGTTTAGTTTTACTGGAAGTACATCATGCAAATTAACGTTACAAACAAGCATATACTGCAATCTACACATTATTCACTTTCATTAATATATTATCTAACAGACGTCTATTAATTTTTAATTGCTTTACTAATAACCTACAAGAACTTTAATTTTATTTTTCTTCAAATAATATGTATGAAGTAACTGTGGATTTTTATTTTATTGTAACCAGTTAAAGTATAGTAGTAGTAAAGTAGAAGATATTTTCTTTAAATGTTTTTACTATCTTGTATTTGATCTAATCATTTTTGTCATAAATGCTTAAAATTCTCAGTCTTGTAATAATTTTAAAGACTGGTGTTAAATTATTATATTGTCCAAATGGCTTGTTAGTTTGAGCATAAAATCGCTATCGTTGCCGAACAATTTGCTAAGAACTATTCAATCATTTACCTTCGATTTGAAAAGGTTAAGAAAACAGTTAAACTGTCATTTGTTCCTTCTATCACAATGGTAAAAATCAATACATTGACATAATACATGGATTAACTTTATACATCTTCTAATACATTTTTCACGTTGTCCATAACTAGTAAAATGGTATACGAAATATACTATTCGTTCACTATTCGAAACCATTTTCTTTACGTTTAAATAATGAAAATTTGTTCGATTGGTATAATAATCTCTTACGAAGAAGATGAAGAAAACTTATAGTGTGCCTACATTTACCTGAGTTCTTAAATATTAATAAGAAGAGTACACAATTTATTTTCGTCTTATCAAAATGGAAGTAACACCCATGCTTACTAGGTTGTTCTTAAGAATTTCAATCACGTGCCAGGCACGTCAAATCACGTCAAGGGGTTAAGAAGCAAATAATACCAACAGACAAAGTTTTTACATCGAGTATCGATCAATGATGTACGCTCACAAATGAATAAAATTTGATTTATTTGATCGTCTATTTGTGACTCGAATCGAAGAGGTCCGAAAGTGTCCATGCGACGGATTATCGATGGGATAATAGCCGTGGGTTGGATTCCCTATCCGGATCCCGTTTCTTCAAGGAAAATCAGAACGACCATCCCTCCCTGATTTGGTCAGCCGGTCATCCTCTCTGTTCCGGTCTATTAGACCGAGCCACCATCGTCAGTGGTGTTCAGACGCTACGTAGAACGCACAGCGACCGCAGAAACCTTTGCTCTCGCGACCGGGCCCCTCATCCTCCCCTCCTTGTTATTTGCTTTCTGCCCGAACCACCCCAAATTGAGATTTTCCACAGATGATTAGGCCTGTTCTTCTCAATTAGGAGGGCGGAACCGTAGTTTTTTTTCCTCCGGACGAAAAGGGAAAATACCGAAAGCGTGTATTTCGGTGCGCGAAGAGATTCTCGTTTTTAGGTTCCCAATGGAGCTGCAGGTGAAGTGGTTGCGGTAGGTCAAGAAACGCTGGTGTGAAAAGGATACGTGAACCACAAATTAAATTTAAAATTAATTTTGTGGATTGATTAAGTTTAAAAGGAAATGTCACTACATTTTCTGGACAGCATTTTGTCGCTTTGAGTTACGAATAGACGAAATTGTATTAGTTTAAGTAATTTAGAATAGATTGTCATGAGTTTTATACGCTTCTGTATTATCCCCTTACAGAATAACAACGAATCAGGCTCGTGATAAAGATTTGATACGTTATTTGCTAAATTGGAATATTACTAAATGTGCTCTAAATCGAAATATTTGATTCTTTTGTTACGAATGGACTACGGATTTGATGCATTTATGACACACATGGATAGGTGAAATTGAAATAATTTGGAGACATGTATGTGTTATTTCAAACTCTTTGAAATTATTCAGGAAGGGAAAAAATATCTAATAGACTCATTAATTTGTTGCAATTGATGAAGATAATTTTTATTGCGCATAAAAGTCAATCATAAAAAATTTACCTGATTTTATTAGGGAAATTATTCAACGGGCTAATCCTCTTCTTTTAATCTATCGCATCGACGATTTTATCGATTTGAAACTACCCAGCTTTTTTAACAATGGTATACGTTAGTTGTCTGACAGATCGAGGACAGTAGTGGATAGCAATGGAGATTATTGTAATGATTAAAATTATTTGCATATTTGGTAACTATGGAAGAAACCGTATTGGAAGAGGTTGAAAGATACGTGTCAAAGGAGATGTCTTAACCCTTTTAGTGCCAAACAACGAAATAGCTTTATGAAAATCTTGTTTACTTAATATTTTTAACGAATAACACTGTCACATCTAATTTTTCTTTTCCTTTTGAATTTTCTAATTATCAAGTTTTACAAAACTTTGGTAATTTCTTTCTGAAATTTGAGCAAACTATATCAAATAGGTTTGGCACATTTCACACGGATACGCACGACTCTTCTGGTCGGCTCTAAGAGGGTTAAACACGTTGATACGAGTATCGGTAATCGCCGATTTAACCGGTTTATCGAAATTGATTTTCTAATATGCTACACTTTCATTTCAGGCACACACCAAGCATGTACCCCATCTCCCCGGCAAGCGCTGGCTTCCGTAGTCCGTATCCCACGAGTTTGCCCATCACAAGTTCTAGTTTACCAAGGTTAGTAGGTGATCGAAGTTGAAGTTATTGACCTTACCATGTTTCGAAAATTCGAATTCTAGTTATATGTTAAATTGCTCGAAGTCTGTTTAATACATTCCATTGTTCAGTGATCTTAAGAAAGCGAGAACAGAATTTTTCTTTGATTCTAACTGTTTTCTAATCATTTGACGTTCAAATTCCATGAAAACTTAAATGTTTATCTGAAAGTTTAAAAACCTTTTCAGAAGATTGTGGACTTTTAGAAAATGCAATCTAGAATATCTAGGTTCGTGTAGAGATAATTGTGGTTTTGAATGTTCGGTCATTTTTGTGATTGTGTACTCAATTTTAAACAGAATTGACCAAGTCGATCGAACTTGTATTTTCGTATTTTCTTTTCAATCGTGCCAAATTTGCGCCATAAAACGGTAGAAACAAAAATCATTAGCACGAATCAATGGACTGAACTGCGCGCTTTATGATAGTATAGCAGGGAACATAATCGGCTGATAATATGTAGTAAAAAGGTTATATTGTGTCAAAAACCACAATTATTTCCATACTGGTCCAATATTGTATTGATTATTTAAAGTCAGTTTATGAAAGAATTTGGAAACGAGTTGAATATTCGGACACAGTAAATGTTAGTAGATTTCCACTGAAAACGTACGAAATGAAATCTGAAATCTGCAAAGTCCTCAAGATGTAAGTATACAAATTCTGTTTCCAAGCGACACAACTTCCACACTAATAGGTATCAAACAAAATTGAAAGTCTTGAGTTCTTTCGCGATTAATAATTCCAATGTTTCTATTTTAGAAAGTATTAGAAACATTTAATCTCGGATCGAATCAATCAGCTTGCTGCATCGCGCGCAATTACAAGTAACATTGCTGTTTCAGTGATCTTTACCGGTTTTCGCCGACGGGCCTGATGCCCCCACATCCTGGACTGAGTCCACACGCACACGCGCTAACGTCACACGCATTAGTGCCCTCGACGCCGAAAACGGACCATTCCTCCTTGGATCACAATCACAGGTTCGTTTCTATCGACCTATTAGCGACACCTGAATCACCCGTGGCGAACCGAACGTCGATCTCATTCAGTAACGCGTCCGCACATTTATTCTTAATCTTCCTGATCCCTAATACACCTTATAGTTCACGATTTACCAACGACCAAACCATTGATTTCTCGTTTCGACCATCTCGTTTGTTTTAAGACCATTTAAGATAACTCTTCAACGGCGAATTTATAGCATGCATTTTTTAATAAAATCGAAGAAGATCTTCGAAAGTGATATCCGCAACAATGCAAATTCCAGTGTAAAGGAATTGAATTTAAACATCGACAAGAGAAAGTATACAAAAATTGCTACAAGTCGATTGGAGTCGATCGTCAACTAAATTATCAGAAAAATGGATCTTGCACGAAATCTTGCGAAATATCAGAAATCGTTGTTACGAATTAATAAGTTTTGCTTGGCCGAAATAAATTTTGCTGCTTTTGTTGTCGATATCGGTAGACTTGGTAAATATTTTTCCGAAGGACAATTACGTGGTGAATTATTTGAATAAGTGTTAGCTATAGAATATACAGATAATAAAAAGCGAAATATCGTCAAGCAGTATCCGATGATACAAGAATTTCCTTCTCGATCGTTCGTTGAAAACGTGCAAAAGCAGAAGCTGCACATTCTCAAAAGCAGACGTTAAACAATATTTTTACACTCGCTACATGTGCTACAAATAATCGAACGGATATTTAATCATTTCAACATCGCTATTACCTCCGAAGAATTCACCGGAAGTAGAAAAACCTACAATATCTCTAAGGATAACGGAACTACTTTGTTCCGCAAATAAGAACGTACAGAGGGTGTGCTTCCCCTAGGCGGACTCCCGCAAGATTTCAAAGCTCGCGGACAAATATAGCTTGTTATCTCTTCGGTAACGAAACGCGATAAAATAGGCAAGGTAACTTGAAAAAGGAAGAGTCCTGCAATCGATCAGGAAGCTGCTGAAACTGGAATAACATTTTTCTCTGTCATCGATAAAAGGCGAAAGTGGTGGAGTACCAACAGTCATCGTCATTTCATCGGTTGATAAAGAAGCGTGGTTCGATCGGAGGTTGACGGCTAGTTTCATGGCCGACCATAGGGGGTAGCACGTCCCGGGAAGTTCAACCCCTCGTGCAGTCGTTTCCCCTTCGGCGTGGAGTCGCGTATAACACTTATTGAATGACTCTCTTCGCACAGCGTCTGCGCCTGCCGGCCGCCACCGCCGCCACCGTCGCCGCCGGTTATGTATTGATCATTACCCTCTTAAACAGATTTCTAATTTGCATTAGTACCAGGCCGATCGGCTGGCCCCCGAGCACCGTATACAAAACCGCATGCACGCTCGTCGGATTCGAGGCACGCGTACGCCAGCCATGAACGATCAGCTGGCCTGTTCCCGTTGTTCTCGAGGCGGGGAGCATCGTCGTGCACCACGGGAACACGTCCGGACGCCGACGAGCTTGTACCACGCGACGTAAACGACGCAGACGACGCAGACGGTGTAGACGGCGTAGACGACGTTAAACGGCACACGCGCGGGTCCGAGTGGTCGCCACGGTAGTTTGATCGTCTCCATATTGACCTTCGGTTCGGCCACGTGCTCCGTGGACGTGCACTTGTGCCTTCTGTCTCCGAAGAATCGAGTACATCGGCTTTATCAAGATTCGAGGAGAGAACGGCCTATAAAACGGAGAGAGGAGCGTGTCGATTGATCGGGCACACACGTGTCCGTCGGCGCCGAGAACGAGGAAAATCGTTGGGGTGGGGAATCGGACGTATCCTTGGTTAGAGAGTATCACGTTCGTATACGATAGCAGAGAGACCGTTTTCGAGGATGCTCGGCGGGAGCTCTTCGGGAGAGTCGATCGCAGCGTGAACGTGAGCCAGCTGATCAAAGTACGATATTGGTTCTGCGTGCGGAAAGCCAACAAGACAGTCGGATAACTGACGGCGACGGTAGCGCCACGCAGCCCGCCAAAAAAAAGGCATCACGCAGGGAAAGCCGAGAGAATGCAATCTTCACCCCCCACGCGCGAATTATACATCGGCGGATGGTAGGGTGTCGTTGCTGCGGAGCCATGAATCGCGATGATGGCCCCACGGTGCAACCCTCCTCCCCGCCGCCCCTTCCACACTCGCGGATAATCAATCGTCGTAACACCGCTCGGTGATTCCACCGACGCCAGGAACGACGCGTTTTGCGCCTGGATGCGGAATAACAGGGCACAGAGGCCGAGTGCGGAGAGATAAAAGATATATTCGGTTCGTCGCGAAAGGTTCGAAGACACGCGTGCCAGGATCGGAACACCAGCCGAGGCAGAGCCAAAAACCGGGGCTGGTTTTTATTTCGTGAACGAAAAAGGGAAACAGGCCAGGAGAGAAAGGGAGAAGCGGAAGAGAGACGACGCGGGCAGGCGTGCCGCCCCTGGAGACATTTTACGGTGGCATTCAGCGAATGGTCATGAATGTTGAATACCGTCTACGATATGGAGCCATTAAGATCGATTAGGATACGCGTGAACAGTGTCTCGTTCCGTGGATACGTGACTAACGCCGTACTCGACCTGCACGTCGTCATCTGAGCCAAGCTGACAATCGTGTAGAATTCGCGCGCGCGCGCGTGCACGTGTGTGTCGCCTTCGTGTGGATCAGCTTGCTCGTGTGCGTACTACATGTGTACATACGCTGTTTACCGAAAGACTGTTCCGTGAGGACTGTACAGCATGATAGAGCACGAGGAGTCGTGTGCAAAGTGCGAAATCAATCGATCGGTCGAAATTGACCGTGATCCTGCGGGACAGACGAGCGATCGGGCCGATGAACACCTCGAGAGAAATAGGATAGCGAACATGATGGGTACACCAATATGAGACCAGTGCGTGACTCGAGGCTATCAGACAGTAGTAATTCGATGGGTCGGTCTGGTTCGTTCCGGTGGGCATAATCGGACCCACGGAGTGTGCAAACAGCACACGTAGACCTCGTGCACCGGCGATGGAGCCCGAGTGTCTGGAGCCACTGAACCTGGTGATCAAGAAGGACGACGCCGAGGAGATCGAGGAAACCGCGATCGAAGCATCGTTCCGCAGGATCGACGAGGAAGAAAAGGCCGAGGAGAAGATCGAGGACAATATGACCATACTCCAGGAGGCGGTGAAGGCCAGCGAGGCGGCGGGACTGCCCACCACCGATCACAAGATCCTGACCGCGCTCTACATGATGCAAATGTCGAACATGAACGTGCCGAGGAGCGTGACGCCGCCTCCTTACGGCGCCCAGCACAATTTCGTGCAGTTGTTGGCCATGGTCGAGGCCCGACACCGCATGTGGCAACAGATGAACTGGCCGCTGCCGCAGAATTTCCACAGGAACCCGCTCGCGCTACCACAGCCCTACTTCGACGGACCGGGCTCGAACCTCGCGGAGCAACTGTGCAACACCCAGAACTCCACGCCGGCCTATCCCCTGTCCTGCACGAAACCCGAACAACCGTTGAACCACGACGCGAAGCAGCCTTATTTCAAACGGTAACACCTGCGATCTGCAGATCTCGATCCCTCTGCTCCGGGGATTCCCCGTGATCACCGTCGAACCGGTGACACGATACGGTTCTACATATACCGGGTGCTGGTGAAGTGGTCACGCTTCGTAGAGATAAATCGATGTTACCCTCGATTGTCGAGGTCCCGAGATTCCGATCGATCCTGTCCATTGTTTTCCACTTGTTCCCGGAAGTTGGTCACAGTAATCGCTCTTGACAGTACAGTAGTCTTGTTTTTCAGAATACAGCTTCGGGGAGACCCTACACATAAATACATCGAGTCTATTGTTTAAGTGTACCAATAAATATCCGAATTTAGTGAATTGAGTTTTAGTGAATAATAAACTGAATTTTAGTAAAAATCAAAACTTCTTACCACTCACTTTGCTACGTAGCCTCGAATACTCGTTGCCACACTTAATAAATCATTTCTTCGTACGTTAATCCAGATTTGTTGTTAGCGATTTATGGAGAATAATAACTTGATTTATTTCTTTCGGCAGGTCTACGGTAGAACAGAAGAATTCCACATCGCTGGTGAATCCGGACAACGGAAAGTCTGTGGATTCGTCTCAGCAGAATAACCAAGGTAAGGATCGCTTAATGAATCTGGGCATCCGTGAACAGTTTATCCAATGATTTTCACTGTAGAGGTTCACTTCTCATACCATACGTCGATGATGTTTGCACAGATAAAAAGAAACCCCATATAAAAAAGCCTTTGAACGCATTTATGCTGTACATGAAGGAGATGAGGGCGAAGGTCGTGGCTGAGTGTACCTTAAAAGAGAGTGCTGCTATCAATCAAATATTGGGAAGACGAGTAAGTAACTGGCACATATTTTTCTATCAACACTTACGAGATCTCTATTTTCGAACGCATTTGCAACAGGGCTTTGTTCTGATTTGCCGAAACAATCTTTCTCAGATTGTTTACATTTAACATATTTAACGTGTCATATTCGATCTAGACAAATTGGAAAATTATTTGTAAATGTTTGTAAAATTTTAAGAATCAGACGATTGTCCCGACGATCAATTGTTTCCAAGATGACGAGTATCGTTTTCGCCATCGGTAAAGATTAAAAAGCTTCTGATAGTAGCAACCGCATTGCCCCGACGCAAAAGCAACAGACATATGCCAAAGTCAAGATTTTCTTCTGTTTCCTCCTTTTCTGTTTTCAAACGCGTTGCCGTCATTCGATGGATTCGTGCTACAGTCTGGCCAAACAATGTCGACCGTTCAAAGCCACTTCCTCCACGATAAGTCATACCGAATCTCTAAATTCATACCTCGACGAAAGCACTGGCTTTCGCGAATGTAACGATAAGCTTTGGTAATTCTGACGGAGGGTGACGACGAGTCAGTGGCCTCGAGCGACCCAGTCGATTTCGACCGAACTGAAACTTCGAAACTAAGGAACCGAAGCAAACTAATTGACGGTTCGCAATTTCCAGCGAGTATCGAAAACGAAAATAGAAACGATAATGAAACCTATGTTCTTCGGATTGCCTTCATGCTCGGAAGCAAAATGTTGACTTGGCGACCCAGAAAATCACTATATACTGTGTTTATCATCCCCAGATGTGTAATCTGTAAAATTGCATGCGTTTCAAGTACATTCGAGGCACTGATATAAATTAGTCCCGAAAGTAAAAGATATGAGAGCATCGTAGGTGGGATCTATGGAAAAAAAAAATATGAATCGAATCTCGGCCGTAGGAGGGTGGGGGCGTCAATCGAACGGAGGGGTGGGTTTGCGACGAGGACACCGGTCGCTGGATCAAAAAAAAAAACGCTTGTACAATATTTTCGGATAAAATGTCGATAAACGTAAGAACGCGAAAAAGCGTGGAAAGGGACACGGTGCACGGCTTAATACTGTGAAACAGAGTCTGAATTTTGGGGGTATGACACGCAGTGGCACTCGCTAAGCCGGGAGGAGCAGGCGCGGTATTATGAGGCGGCCAGGCAGGAGCGCCACCTTCATCAGCAACGATATCCCGGCTGGAGTGCCAGGGATAACTACGGATACGGCAGCAAGAAGAAGAAGAGGAAGAAAGAGCGCTCCGCAGATCCCACCGGAGGTACCACTTTCCAGTGCTAGAACAGCAGGCCCTTAATAATTCATTATAATAATTCACATATAGATTACCTACTGGTTGATATTGAAACGATCAAAGTTTCTCTGTGCGTTTCATTTTTACTTACACTATTTTGTGTTCATTTGTTTATAGATTTTTTCGTTTTTATTTTCTTTTTTTCATTCAATAATAACGTTTTGTTTTTTGTTCGTTGTTGTTGGTTGGTCATCGTTACCAATTGTTTGTTGTCTTTTTTTTTCGTTATACATTTGTTTTATTCTCACTTGTTTCACGACAATATTTGATTACGTTCCTTTTCGTTCAGTTTCCATTCGTTCGTTTGTCATTCACGAGATGTTGATCTCTTGAGTTTCGATTCTGGCATAGTCACTCTTCGACGTGTACGTCGTTTTCGAATCGACGGTGAAAAAAAAAAAGAAACAAACCATAAAGCAATAAAGAAAAATGTAAACGACTGCTCTTGCGGAGCGCGCGCGCGCAGACACACACACACGTGTACGCGTCTGTACGCACCCGTACTCACGCGTCCACCGTGCTCATGTAGTACGATTGTTTCCGATTTTTTCGACTTCGATTTTGTATTGAATTATTGGATTGTCTGTTGGGGAAAAATACCTGCAGCCTCGGACTCTTGATGCGTCGGGCGCAGCAGAGGAAAAAACGGACTCTCTAGCCGCGGATCCATGCGACCATCGTTTCACGATGAATCAATTTTTGTTTGTATTTGGCCAAACTCCCTAAAGCGGTATCCGTTCACGTTTTTGAAAAGAATCGTGTATACAAAAGAAACGATCACGTACGTGGTGAAATGTGCTTCAAACGTAGAGCGACGAGTCTAGCGACGACTCGATCAAAGATCTAGGTACGGAATGTCTGGTAGAGTGAACAGGACGAAGTTGGCCCGGGAAATTGTTGAACGGGACCGCTGATCCTTGTCGGGTCTTCGACACGTATTTCTTGATGTATTGTAACCAGAGGACTATTTTACAGTCCGACGAAACGGCTGCGCTGGTTTTTCTGCTCCGACTAACGTATTATTATCTGCAATGTCTTTTGATTCATCGATCTCCTTCTAGCGTTCTCTAACATTTGACATTCGCAGCGCGATGGGTAAGTGTCGATGCAGAATGCTTTCCGTTCATTGTAAATGGATAATATGTACTAGTTGAGAGCATGAATACACTGAAAAAAGAACTTATTGCAATTATTTTGCTGTATATGTACATATACATATAGTGCTTGGCGTCTCATTAATCGTCGTAATTAATTAACCCTCATATAATGCTCAATGCAATTGACATTAAAGATCTTTCGTAGTCGTTTCCGATCACTTCGGCAAGACATAACTATTACAAAGTGGTATTCATGAATATTTATCAATTACTTTAATTATTATTATTACAGTATTTAAATACTATTTCTCTTTATCTCTGCACAATATACTTTGTTTATTATTATATTTTGCATTATACGAACATCTAAATATTTTCATTTTATTCTCATTTTATTTATAGCAACCGTCTAATGAAATTTTGAATTTTGTTTAACAATCATTTTTAACCACGAATAACAATGATCAAGTACAGAGTCAACGAGAAAATTCAAATTCATACCGATTAGTAATGATCGGAGACAACATGGGGGTTAAGAGAACGATGACTGTATTAATGAGGATATCGTGCAAATTGGACAGGTTTTGAAATTTCTGTGATCCACTGTTTTCCATTGTACATTCTTCGAAATGCTGGAATATTTGCAAAACCCTTTGTGTCCCCGTAATGATTTATTGAATTTTGTGTGGCACTCATATAAAAGAAGATGATTTGTATTGAACAATGCATTTACAGTATATTTTTTCAGTGTATAGACCAGTCGAGAATCGTCGTTCCGCTGGATGCGCGCTCAGGACAGCGGTCCGTCATGTATGTGCGGCAGAATGGCGAACGTCGTTCCTATTTATCACAATTCAACCGATGTTGTTATCGTTGTAGATCCTCTATCAGACACGCTGTACGATCTCAATATTATTCATTTGATAAACGACGAATAGCGGTGCGACCGAGGGGGAGGGGAGAATCTAGGCTGTTCTTCTAGCACTTTAAACGGAAAGTAGGGACCCCAGTGTTACCGAGATGCTAAACAAAATGGTTGCGTCGAACGCATAAACCATACGTATATATAAATATAAAGAAAGAAAACCAAGAACCACGCTTTTCCAATCGAACAGAATTTATATTTATATATATATATGTATATCTAGTTGTATATATAAACATAACAAGACATAAGGAATCTTTGAGTAACTCCGAGCAAAAGCAATCCCAGGAAAAAAAAGAAAGGAAAAGAAAATCGATCGATTGATATACCGAAAGATCCAATTAGGGTGGCGGCAGTAGCTTTAGTAAAACTCTTTTTTTTTTGTCTTCTTGATTAAAATGTTGTTTAGCCCACGGTTCATGCACAATTACAAATAGTGTTTGGTTCTCTCTCGGTAGTGGCACGCGCTAGGGCGAGAGGAACAGGCCAAGTATTATGAGTTGGCGCGACGGGAGAGACAGTTGCACATGCAGCTGTACCCTGACTGGTCTTCCCGCGCAAATACCAACCGAACTAAGAAGAGGAAGCGCAAACAAGACACAAACAGTGATCCTGGAGGTACCCACATGCCTCACTCCACACATTCTTACAGAATACTCCTCCCCCGACCCTACACCCCAACCCACCCCATTATAATACAACAGCAACAACAAGAGATTTATTGATAAACAACCCCTTCAGCAGCCCCCCTACCCCCTCATTATTACATATACTATATTATAATTATTATATACATTCTTATATTGCTACACTACATTATGTTGCATGTTTTCCCCCCGTCTTGGGGTTTTGGGTCGATATTATATTTATTATTATTATCATTATTATTATTATTATTATATATATATTCTATATAATATATATATATATAAATTATTGTTATCATGTTACGATTATATGCACACGCATATATATATATATAAATAAATATATGTATATATATATTTATATATACATATATATATACGTATATGTAACTATTCGTCCTTTTTTTTGTTCTTTATTCTGTTCTATGTGTATAAATATATATGTATATATACATATAGATATATATATATTATATATATACTCTCTTTTACTTTTCTTTTTGTCTTAGTCAAGATAAAGAATACCGTGGTAAATAGAAGTACGATCGACGAAGAAGAGATCGAAGATTATAACGGCGATACTAATCGCGTGACGCGGGCGTGCACGTACGCATGCGCACGTGCGTGTCCGGTGTGCTTTGTTCAGACAGATTTCCATTATATATAGATTGAGTATATATAACGGGAAGCATCACGTGGAAAAACACGAGCGCGCGTATTCAGTACACGTACACGCACATGAACACAGCATTTATTAATTATTAATTACGTATACAACTTTGGGGACGCTGGCCATCTTGCATTTTTACAGGGACCTACTCCGCAATCAGACAATCCTGAGCGTTTTTAATTTCCACTCAGTCTATTTCTGTTTCTATTTCTCGCTTTCCTCAGCCAGTTCTTCTAATTCTTTGTCTGTCTCTTTGTCTTTCTGTCTGCCTGTCTGTTTCCCTCTTCCACTCCCTTCTCTCTCTCTCTCTCTCTCTCTCTCTCTCTCTCTCTCTTACTTTGTGTGAATCTTCTCTTCACGTTTCCTTTTCCGTCTTTCTATCTACCTTCAATATCTTCCGTTCTTTCTGTGTTTGTCGTTTACTTTCACTCCATGCCCTATCGTTCACCTGCTCTTTTTCTCTATATGATACGCTGGTTGGTTTGAATTTATTTTTTCACTGACACCCCCTCCACCTTTGATCGTTTCAACGTTGCCTGTTTTAACCGTCTTCCTGATTGATATTTTACTTTCTTTCTAATCTTGTGCGTTCCCTCATATATATTTTTTTAATTACGGCGTTTCTTATGCTACACGAGTCCCATTTTTCTTCACCTTTTCTTTATTCGCAAATTCGGTTTTTCTAAGATCATCCTCTAGTCACTCAATTATTCTCAGTCCCGTACATGTACGAGTCTATCACGACGCTCGATCGCTCGAGCGTTCCTCTCTGTTTTCCGATTAGTTGTATATTTATATCAATTTTTTTTTTCTCTTTTTAATTTTTACTTTGACATTCGTCTCCGATATTTTTCATTGTCTAGAGGCTTGCGTTTTAATACAGATTCACGACATTAATAAGTAGCTATGATCTTTGATCGTGTTTTTTATACGCCGTTTAACGTTTTTATGCTGCATGCCATTTATACTCAGCTTGACAGAATATTTCTCTTTTTTTTACCGATATGCAGGATCCTTCTTGGAAGCCCTTTTCCAGTTAGAATCTTGTTCGTTTGTTTTTTTTTTTTAATTCATTGATCGATGGTTGGAACCATTCGATTAACGTCTTCCGAGAAGGTTCCGCGTTTCAAATATAATTATATATATGTTGCCAGTTTTCCGGGCCGTTTGAGCTTGAAAACGAAAGAAAACGATTCACGGTAGAGCAATTGCGAAACTATATTTCTGCTACTAATTTACACACGGAACAAGCTTGACGGTCGGGTAAAAATAATGTTTCCGGTGGAATGAGGGTTCATCGGCAAGCCACTGTCGTTAATCGGAAAAATCACTGCCCGTCATTAATCAGATCAAGCTCAATCGGTCGCGATCGTTCTGTTACACGCATGACTAGTTGACAAACGTCGAATTCGGTCCACGTTCTCAGTACTGTTGACCATCAGATGAACGTTGTTTTATTGTCAATTTCATGAAGTTCTTTATAACCTGATGTCGTATTTATTCAAATTTACAAAGTCCATATACGATCATTTATTACATAGCTACTGCATACGACAATAGAATTAAAATATTTAAATTAATATTTAATTTTCAAGACAAATTAGTCACTGTATGGAACATTAAAATTTCTATTGCCAAAGTTGAACAGTAGTTTTAATTTCTGTAGTTGATTGCATTAAAACGGTCGGCATTAAAAATATAACTGCAAAAAATTAATACGAATTTCATTTCAACCACGCGATTCGATTAGATTATACATACAGGATCAATATACATACTTCACCAAAGGATATTACATTAATTCTACAATATAATGGGAAAGTATTACTTGTGAAGAATTGAACGTGAATTGTCAATGTATGTCATTCGTCTGGCAAAACGTGAGAAATGTGGCAATGTATACACATGTATTTGCCACTCCCCTTTTCTAAACGAGAGAAAGAACGTCAACTGGCGGCTAATCGACGCACATTTCTCGTTTTCTAGGTAACAACATGAAGAAGTGTCGCGCCAGGTACGGATTAGATCAGCAAAGCCAGTGGTGCAAGCCGTGCAGGTACGTGTGCATCGTGTAGAGGGTTTGACTCGCTGCTTCTTGAGAGGAGAATTACATACCGTCTTGTCGACAAGCTGAGCACGCTGTTCCGGTCGCGTGTATATACGTATTCGATCTTGAGAAGTGTTGAGAAGGACCTAGAAGTCTCACGTCAGTCATGTAGTTCCACTAGAAGAAGTTACTTTATATGTGGTGAATGATGGTCGACTACTTTACGAGTTAGCTGAGCTGCTCGATCACCTTCGTGACTCCACTTCCAAGCGATCTTTAAATAATTCATTTCGATGTGCCGATTAAATAATCGGATTTGAACTGTTCCCATTGATAATCCATAAACAATCGAAGAATCGATGGATCCGAAGACTAGAGTTAACAATTTTTCTGTGGTCCCTCGAATGGATAAGGTGCTCGAGCAGGCCAAGCGACCGGATCAAGATGTAAAATACGTGGTGAATCGGGCCGTCACGTTCGAAGTAAGATACTTGCAACCCGGGCACGAATATAGTATTCTCGATGATCACCACCTCTTTATTCTAATCGTCTTCTACTCCGTTCCGTCATCCACATGTTATCGTGGAACTTGCACGTACAGTAGCTGAAACACGAGACATCTCGTACGGCGATAGCGATATTTGACGTGGAACCGCTTGATTCCGAAAGAGTACAATGTACGGAGATCGGACAAAACGATGCACCGTCAGAAAATGTGTCTTCCAAAAAGCAGAGCGTTACGTTAGGACCGTAGAGATCAGAGACACCAGGGAGAACATCCGTCTTGTTTCGTTGGATCGGTCCAACGATTGTTATCCGCTGTACTTTGCTTGTAAATATATCTCACTAGAAACCACGCTGTAGTGTTTGCCGTGGCGGCCATCTCGTCGCGAAGGCCACCCATGGTTTTTTTAGCGCCTCTAAAATAATGTTCACTGTACATTGCCGCACAGTGCGCCCGAAACGCCCTGACTCCTGGGTTTGTAAATCATATGGACCTCATTAAAGGGGCGAGAGCAAATTCCAACCACAAACGACACTGGGTTCGAGACATTCGAAGATTACGTTAGTCACTCAACTTCCGTTCCAAACCGAGAACCGAATCGGCAATTCCTTCTGTAGATTGTGATACTACCTTCAATTATTCAAGACACTTAACGGCAGTTTTAGGTAGTTAACTGGAGATAAATTGTCTACCACAAAAATAGCAGAAATCGAATTACCGTCAAATTACTTGGAGAACATCGCGGGCTATTTTTCTATCCTCTTTGTAATCGATGTGAAAATAGATACTTAATCAGTGAAAGCAAACTTGTCCCCTGCGACTCCTTTTGCTGTTTTTAGTGAAAGACAGTTCAAATAGTTTGTAATTGGAAATTATACAGTACACCGAAATAAACAGTATAAAACTTTAGAAAATACTTATTAGGACATAGTTATCACGGGAACAAATTCGGGGACACAATATATTAATAGCGCAAAGCTTTACCTGATTTATTAAACGAGATAATCTCCATTTTTTCAATGACTTTTTAACATCTCGCGGATAAGTGCAGTGACTTCTTTGGTTACTTGCAAAAAAATTGTTGAGTTGACTCCGGGAAACCACAAAACTTTCTGGATGAGCCAGTAATAATCACAGTCAGCTGTTCATGCTTCGATAATTTTAATATTACCTAAAGACGACACATTCGGTCAATTGTTATAGTAAATTCGTTCAACACGCGCGACCCTCGCGAACAATAATTAGTAGGTTGTCTCCGCAGCCAGAGTTTAGCATTACAATTCTGTCGCAAAATTCTCGAACGAATCGAAGTAGTCTTTTTGATCGTTGTCGACACAGCGGTGTCCAGGAGATGAGCACAGTGTCCAGAATATCATTATTTGCGGACATTTGGGAGACATATTTTCTGATACCAGACAGCAGAAAGATCGTTATCACGTTCGGTTACGTTCTGATTTCTCGAATCGAATCGACGTCGTTCGATGTGAGGTACCAGGAAAATCCCAATCTTCGGAAACTGATACCTGAACCAGTGAAACTTGAAATTTCTTGATTGTCGCTGGCATTTTCCTCGGAGTCTTTTTACGCTCGATCTTGAAATCGCGTCGAATCCTTTGGAACTCAAGTTACCTGGTGCCCCGACATTAGAAACGATGGTCGATGCTCGGGCTTCGCGAGAAATCTTCGCGGCGAGACTGAAGGGTTGATAGAAAACGCATAAGTCCCGAGAACTGGTTGCGATTGCGTGTGGGTGACGAGGACACGGTGTGGGATTAAGGTGGGATTAAAGTGATAACGTCGATGCGTCGAGCGCCCCTTTAATGGCTGGTGGTTGGTTTTGGCAGCCCAGTGGAGCATGGAGCGGGGATGGGCATCCACGCGAGCATAATCCATCACGGTGTGGGAAGTAGCGCGGGGGCAGGGGTCGGGGCTGGAGGCGGTGGAGGGACGGTAGGGGCACCGACTGCCCCCCCAAACACCAACACTGCCTCCAATGCCTCCTCGCCTCAGCAAGAACCCACTTATGTTAATCTCTAGTCAAGCCTATCGCCTCCCTTCTACTGCAACACTTCTTCTTAAACAGTGGTCAGTCCCGACTTAAACCTACGGGATCGCTAGCCCTCACTATCGTCAGCCAACTCTGCTCGTTGACCCCGGCAATCTATCGCGAAAAGGAAGGTGGAATAAACGATTCGAGAAACGGTTGAAGGAATTTTATCATATCAATGACCGTGTACTGTTGGCTGCGAATACGAGCGGGGATGGCATAGTGAGCGGCCCAGCGACGCCCTAATGCTCGCATTGTTTCTCATTGTTGTGGCTCTTTGCAGCTTATTATTGTTCTTTGATTTACCCTCGTTTAGTTGGACTTTACTCAGTGTTGCCCTTAGCATGGCTGGTCTGTAATACATATGATACATATGATATATACATATATGTATATATATATTCTATATATATCGTGTATGTTGATCTATATATACAATATATATATATATACTTTCTTTTAAATATATGTATATATAAATATATACATGTCTTTTTACGTACGTCTTATATACTGTTTAACGTGTAACCAGATTTTACTTGTTCTCTCTTTCTTTTCTTATTTTTTTTTTTTTAATTTTTATTACGTTCTTTTTTCTTGTTATTTTTATTGTTTAAGTTGCATTTATTTCCTCGGTTCGGAACGTTTGGCATATATACATAGACAAGTATTGAACGATTAATCTATTATATATTTTGTGAGTCTGATTTTTTTTTGATGGCATGGCAGCTCGTCACGGTTCACGACGATCATATTATATGTTGTAACCGGATTATGTGTTTACCTTCTCTAGTACGTGGACATTCCATTGGTTTTTCTTTACATTTATCTTTTTCTCGTTGTTTTTCCTTCGTTTGGACTTTGTCGCTCGGACAGTCTTTTTGTTTTTTCCGCTCAGTTTTACTCATTGTGTTGTCGTAACTGTTAAATAGTCGCGCGTAGTCGTTGAATCTCGACCGCGAGGGCGATCTTCCTGGACAACCGGAAGTCGGCCGTGTTCGAACCTTGGCCAGACCAAGTCTCGGCGAAGCTCTCAAGTCGTTGGTCGAAATTGAAATTTTGCCATCCGATTCGCGCGGTCTCGGCGGACGATGATATGCCGCGAGTTTCCTTGCGCTTCACAGAAGCTTGGAAAATCATTGCGTTGATTCGTGCTGTTCCAATTATTTCAGACGGAAAGAATTATTCCTCCCAGTCGTCGTTGCGCGATCCCTAGAATATCAACCACGCATTGAACCAAAGTTTTTTGACTTAGTAAACATGCATTTGTCTTGGCGATAGTTAAAGTTTGCTAGATTAAAAAGTAATACAATTTTTAACAGACCGTCAATCAAACTGTACTATTTTTAGAAATATTTCTTACCGTAAGACATACGTCATTTTTATAGAAATCACACTAATTCTATATTACCATAGATTAATTTACACCTACGAATTGAGCGTACACATACCAAAACTGATATTTAAAGCAGTTAAGAGAAGTTGATTGACTTGTTCTGCCCATAATTTCTGTCTGCAGAACTTGCTTAGGGTAGTTTTTTAATAAAAACTTTTAGTAATCCTTCAATTTTACAAATTAATAAGGCATATGTACAAAACTTGCAGTCGTTACTTCGTCAAGAAACTGTTCGTTAATTAATCAAATTTCTTATCGTTACGATATTCTCATTCTTTGGAGCATTAGCAAATAAAGCAAATAATTATGTAATACAAAGTATCCTACTTTTAAGCGACGAGGTACGTAAAACTGTGAGATTGCAATGGGTATGTAATGGCGGCTTCCGATGAGAAGTTTCGAGAATAAGGATCGTCACTGAGAGAAACCAATCGATTGATGGAAAACAGCACGAATCAGTTTCTGTTGGAATATGCAGAGTTGCATCTAACGCTTGATTCCAGACGTGCCCGCGAAACTCATACAAGTCGACGTCCCGTCCAAGAACCGTTTCATATTCACGCAAAAAGACAGTCTAATTCAACTGGCTAAGAGATGAATAATGAGAGCCAATGGCAGAGCGATTGAATGTCTCGACTGCGATGCAGTTACCACACGAGGTCGGTCGGGAACTCACTTTTCGGGAACTTTGCAGTAGCTTTCCTTCGTTCTCGCGAATCACGATAACGAAAAGATGCTAAATTCTTTGTCGCGCGTCTCTCTTTCTCTATCTCTTTCTTTTCTATATTTCTTCTCCCCGTTTACTTTCTCTTTCGATTTGGCCATACGGAGAGGAAAACACGCGGATATCGACCATGAAAGTTCCAATTTCCACGTAACATCCATTCGATCTGAATCGCGCTGCAGCTCGGTCGCGATCGTTTTGTCCAGCAAGCTTCCATAGCGATCGAGTCGATTTTGAACCGCGTGACTTTCTGTTGTTTGTTGCTCGAGACACGTAGTTCTCGTCTGCGGATGATAAAACATCGTTCCCCATTCCACAACCACCCCCCACCCAGCCCACCTTGTGCCCCGACATATTTCAATTGTTTTTATTCAAACTTTCGTTTTCCACGTATACGTTTATTACACAGTTATTTGCTTGTTACATACGTCCGAACGTTTTGAGCATGGCATTTGCAGCGAGTGATCCGTGTCGAATAAGTAAAACCCAAGCTGGTCGCGCGGAAGTGCTTGGAACGGGCTACAGTTGAGGCTGGAGGCGTTGACGTGAATCGTCTGGAAGTCGAGGTCTCTGCACCGAGTTCACGCGTTAGCTTCACGAGCATAAAATGTACGCCGTGACCTCGTGCGATTTGAAACTTCCGTCTCAACTGTGCTAAAGATGACAATCTCTCCAACAAATCGAATGTAAAACCCGCAAGAAAGTTTCAAGTAGATACTTCCGCGCAGCCAGGCTTGCAACGACTACGAGTGAAAGCATGTTCTTTTAGTTGGTAATCATTCTGAATGTAACCTTACTCGATGGATGGAACGTTGCTCCCCGAGCCGACCGAGCGGAAAGACACACTGTTTGTCCTTGGGGGCACGGGGTCAACGTTGAATCCCGCGATAACCATCAGCAGAAGACGTTCCCCAGAAGGCTAAACTAATTCGTTATCGATTGTTCGCAGACGTAAGAAGAAATGTATCAGATACATGGGGGAGGGAGGAGACGGCGACGGCGAAGGTGACGGCGAAGGCGAGGACGATCATTCGGAGGACAACCTGGGCAGCGTGGGGGAGGCAGGCACTCCCGAAGAGGACGAGTCTCTGAGCAGTCCCGGGGGTTTGTCCGCGTTGTCTAGTCTGGCCAGTCCGTCGCTGGTGTTACCGTCGCCCTCGAGTCTGGCCAGCCCGTGCCCGTGCCCTCTGACGCCCCCGGTACCGCCTCCGCCCCTGTCCAGCAACCCGAACAGCCAGCAGCACAACCAGCCGGCGCAGCTGCCGCCCCCGCACCGCAACCCAGTCGGCACGAACCCGCACGACATCAACAATCCCCTTAGCGTGAACCAACTGACCGGACAGTGTATAAAGAGTGAAGTGGTGCCGGCACCGTCTGGCACGTCTAATCCGGCGATCAGTGTTACGTAGCCCCGGCCGGACCCACGTGACAAGACTGTTGCAATACACCGTGTCATCCGCAGGGTCCGTGTACGTGTACAGACGGGAAGTACGGTGATGGTCGCCACGGCCATTCGGGGAACAGAAAAAGCGGCGGCGTGCTGGCTGATCTTCGTCGTGATCCTACACGAGCCGGGAAGATATCCTCTACGCGACAAAGTCATTTCGGGAAACTGGTCGTAGGGTTCGATCACGACGACGGTCCGTGGAGTTTCCGGGTCCATGACACGTCGAGTCTTCGAGGATAGGGACGACCTTCGGGCGGACACACTGGGAAGTTGGACCGGTCGCTGGGAGTCTCGAGTCAGCTCGACTGAACGTTGGATTCACGAGTAATTGTGTCCGGGCCTCGCCGCGCTCGTTCACCAGGTTTTACGCCCGGTGGCTCGGCTGCAGTGTCGGTCACCGCGCAACGGACGTTCATGCGTGTAACGGAAGAACGAACGAACAAATAATACGAGAAACACGAACAAATTGAAGATGAGAAATACTCAGGACCAAGTGTCTGGCTGTAGTCACCCGCTCGAGGAAATTCTGCGTGCTAGAGAAATTAAGAGCATCTGTGGTGGTTTCTTGCTTGCATGGGTCTGTGCGATAGGGAGAGGGAGAAAGAGAGCGAGAGAGAGAGAGAGAGAGAGAGAGAGAAAGCGAGAAAGAAAGCTAGTGCAAGAGTAAGTAAGGGTATAGGTAGGTGAGAAGATGCGCGTGACACAGCTTGTAGTCCTTGTTACGTTGTGATGCCAATGACTGAGAGGTCATGTTCCTGTGCCAGGTACTATATTCTATAAAGTAATTATACCGCAGACGTATAAGCTAAAGGTAACATGAGCAGAATACGTGAGAATGTGAGAGAAAGACAGCGTGAACGTAACATGTGCGACAGGAAGGGAGAAAGAAACTGGACGGTGGTGAATGAAAGTGGGAATGCGAGAAAGAGAGAAATTGAGAGAAAGAGAGAGAGAGAGAGATTGAGAGAAAGAATGAGAGATAGATAGATAGAAAGAGGATCGAAGACGATGATGAGTCGTAGAGCGAGACATTTTATTGTCATTCATTTATTCGACCTCACGGTGTCAAGATACCTATCTTCTGTATGTAATTTGTTATTTTTTTAAAAGTCTATACACATTGCGATTAATTAGCGTGTAAGATCTCTTTTGTTTAAGCCCCCCATACTTTTAGATCGCGGCCCCTTGCCCTCCTTTCACCGAAAAATTTTCGATTATATCTGATCTTCGTCGTTGCATTCTTGTACGAACCATCCTTTCTGCATTCGACGATCATGGTCGACAATGAGATTAATCTGCTAAAAGTCAAAGTCACTTCGACGAACGACTCGGTGATCTAGAACATGACCGATTCGTTTGACTTTCGATGCTACCGTAACGTGATCGACGAATGAAACGCAATCGTAGGATTTATTCGCGGGAGCTTTGCAATCAATAAAACGCGTCCCGATCCGTGGATCTCCATCGCATAATATAATAAACGGAGCTGTCTAGGTGAAATCTCAGGAATAATCTGTCCAAACTCGAAATCGAAGACCGAAATCCTTCGTGAACGATCATCATCCTTTCGAAAAGTAACATCGGTGATTCTTGTTTTGTTCTTCTTTGGTTTTCTCGTATCTGAGAGGATCGACATCGTCGATGATCGAGAGAATGATCGAATATCCGAGACAATAACCACGGGCGAAAAAAAGAGACTGTTCCGAGCGTCGAACGCGTAATCGAGAGCTTCCATTTAGAATCGTGTGTCCGGGAGGTCGCGTTCAATTGGATCCGTCTTCACCGTTGATCGTTCACGATCGAGAAAGAAGGAAACACGTTTCATTATTTATCGGGCGTCATTGTCGCGCGAGCGAGGATAAGCTTTTTCACGCGGAATCACCTATCCCCTCCAGCGGACTTCGTATTCTTTACCTATACCGTCGATCTTCCCGCCGTAAATCTATCTAGAGCATCGAACAATCCGAATACGTTCTTTGTAACTTCTCTTTCTTTTCTTGAATTTCCTCTTTAAGGTAAGATCGTTAAGGTGCGCGGAAATGGGCGAAACGTCTCGAATGAGAAATATTAATATGGTTACGTAAGAAGAAATTATGATTATAAAATTACCATGCTTCGTTTCGAGTGAGTTTTATTTGAAAGTCGTCGAAACAACTGTCTCGAATAGGCCTTTATGCGAATAAAGTTGTTGTAGACGAAAATTCGATGAAACCATTCGGCAAACGTTTCGCCCATTGTCCAGCTGTTTACGAGAAACTCGAATTTGTCAAAAGTGTGCGAAACGTGTAACGAGGAACGCGATGAATCATTATCGGACTACGGATGTTTATGCAGCCGAAGGAGCATCTTGATACGAGATATTTTAACAGAAATTTAATTTCGCTTTTAAAAGTTTTGTTGTGTTACGTGAAATGCGTACGTTATGAATATAAGATTTTAATAGATGTTTTATGTTATCGTATTGTGCGTAAATGTCCGAAGTCTAATTAGCAACATTTAGTGAATTGTAAAAATTATACAAATTTGGAAGCGGATCAGGAAAAACAATCTAGCGCCATTGGAATTCAAAGAATTCGGATCTTTTAGGGATATGGTCTTCCGACCACGCAGTTAAGAATCATCGAACACCAGCTAGCGTCGCTTGCATCGCTTCCTTATCTTTCCATCTTTTATCTGTTTGTGATTTCGTTTTACAATTCTTTTCTTTTTTTTTTTGTAATTAATCGTCGCCCGTCTCGACGATTTCTCTTGCAAATTTTGCGGAAGCGGCAATACTATTTGTTGTTATAGCAGAGAAAATAAAGCGATAAATTTGTCAGAATCGTGCACCGATTCAGTTTCTCTTAATGTGCATTTTATTTTCTCTATTTTGGAACCTTGTTACTATGGAATAAATGTACGAAAGAGTCGAAGATTGTACGTCACCTACGACGGTTTCTTCCTTAGTTTACTTCTACGCTTAAAATTCTAATCGTAGAAAATAAAATTCGGACGGAAACAGGCGAATCGTCCACGTAATTTTACGTGGAATTATTACTGTCATGATTTTCCTGCTAGAAATTCTAATTTTTCTATCTAATCTGTCGTTCCTATAGAGAATTTTAAGTTTTGTTAGCTTGTTTTCATTCCGATCGGATCGTTTAATTACTTCACGAGAAGCCTGTGCCCGTTGCAGCGCGCAAATCAAATTGTTAAATGATAAATCTGGCGCAGCCAGTTCGTTCGCATTGGTTAAATTAATTGCCGTTTTGTCGCACGAATTCTCGATGCAATCTGACTCCTCTCCCTCGCCACATTATTCCCTCTATTAATTGATGGACCAAAAGGAAACACGTAAGGATGTCGAAGAACGAAAAGAAAAAGACAAAAGATCGAGTCAAGCAATAGAGAAATTCGATGAAAAAGAAATTTGTTTTGGTGCGTTTGCGTTAAGGAACAGCTTTTGTACATAAAATAAATACATTTTAAGGTGCATTTGTTGCGTCGAATGGGAAAGTGCAATGGAGGACTTTGATGATGATGATAATGATGATAATGATGATGACGATGATAATGATGATGACGATGACGATGATATGATGGTGATGATGATGATGATGATGATGATGACGATGATGACAATGATGATAATGATGATAACGATGATGAGACAATGATAATCGTTCGAAAAGGAAACGAGCATGGAAGACAAAAGAGTGTTTTAACGCGAAAAGGAGCAGACGAGTATGAACGTGAGTGCATGTATGCGTGAGACAGAGAGCAAAGACAAGAAGAAATTTTAGCGATGCGTTCTCCTCTTTATTTCAGCATTTTCTTTCTGTTTCTTTCATTTTTTTCTTTTCCTATGTTCATTCGTAATCTTCACAACCACCCATTCCCGCCCCGAAAGCCCTTTTGAACCACGACTGAGCTAAAACACGATGTCTGTATAGCGAGAACTTAAGATAAAACCTGTAAACGCGTCAATGAAACAGTAAACTGAACGTGCCATAACGACATCATGCCAATATTATTGATAATACATATTTTTTACAATTAACGCTTCGTTCCCGAGTTCGTTCTGTCAGTGATCAAGGCGTGCATTCTTGTCGCTTCGTTCTTTTTCCGTGTTTTTACGTGTTATCTCCCTTATTCGCCTTGTTGCTTCTCGATCGAAGGTTTTTAACTGAAATACTCTGAGAATCTTGTACGCGAGTGAAAGTGATAATTTAAAAACATTTCATTTGCGAGTAGAAGCGATATCCGTTTAACGCATCCTTTGGTTACAAGAAGAATATTTTTAAAAAAGGGCTCTGAGATCGTTGGCACGACTAAATTCTTTGCGAAGAGTAGCTGTTTATAAAATTCTTGTAGCTGAGATAGTTTCCAAGTATATACAAAATGGAAGAATCATGACCGATGAGATCTTCTTTTTACTAAAGTTACATGAAAAATCATTAAATTTTATTTCAACCTGTTTAGATTTAAAATACGTAACATTTGTCATCGGAACAAATCATATTTAAACAGCGTCGACTTAAATACAGTAAAGTCTGGAGGAGACGAAAATACTAAGAGCTTGCCAAATTTATCATTTCATTTTTGGAACAAGATTGATAATTACTTTCCAAACGAAATACTCTGAACGCTATCCAAATCATCAGAGTTCACCGTCAAACTTGGAAATTTTGATAGATGTAAATCCGATTTAAATGAAATACTTACCATTACCGCAGACTCGAAATAGACCTCTTTACGATCTTTATGTTCGATCAAGCCAAGCGCGTTTTCAATATTCTCAAGAGAGATTCTTCAGGAAACGTTCGCTGCGAGCTTCCCAAGAATTAAACAAGTTATAGGACTATGAAACACGATAAAAGGAGATCGATCGGTCGAGAAGCCGAGGCAGCAAACGAGTAAGTACGGGCAAGGACGACCACCGATTCACGAAGATGAGCGCGCGCGCGAGGAAGGGACTACCGGATAGTACTGACAGACGTTAGCCACAAAGAAAAGACTATTAAATCCGTGCGATGTATTATTCCGAGTGTGTTGCGTGTGTGCGTGAGTGCGGGTGTGTGCATGAGACGACGATCACTGTTGTACGAGGAGCCGGGTTGCGGGGGCAGAGATACCCGGCGTACACGCTGGATGCATTTAAACGCATTTCTTCGCTGGACATTGCATCGAGCCTGCCGATAGCGACGAAGAATAGTAATAGAAACTTCGGGAAACTTCACTCGACTTCTCAACGTTTCTTCAGTAATTCCGCAAACGTTTCTTGTCGGTATTTTTAACCCTGCCGAGGCCTTTGGCTTAGCTGAACGAACACCGGGATTGTAGAAAAGACAGTTCCAACAGTAAACACTTCAAAGTTTCAAGAAAACTTCTACTTGGACGAGAAAGTTAATTTATGTTGACACTTGTTCTGGTTTGGCCCGTTTCCGTGTCTGATCACACGAATCAGTTGGTTGTGTTACGTTACTTGATTTAGAATAGATCAATGGGACAGACGCGTAGATTTAAAATTATAATATAATAGCAGCAACTTCCGGAACATATTTGAATTGTTAAGGAATTGGCAGCAGGGTTCTAATATATCAATAACGATGCAGCGAGAGTTTTTATACCATGGAACCGTAAATCGAAATTTATAACGTTTCAAATGCTTTCTATGTTAATTTTCTGGAAATCAATCTTGAACATTTTCAAAATGCTGACGTCGGCGAAGCAATGTTTAATTTATGGCTCCACGAGTTTCGTTGCATTTATATAGTTTAAATCATTTCCGGAGAATTCTCGAGAATGTCCAGGTTCGTTAACAATTTTTCGTTGAAGATGTCCTTCACCTCGACTCTGCCCTGGGAACTCGGATCATTAGTTCACTTTTGCGAGTAATAAGACGACGTCACGAGGGTGGTCCGTTTTGGTCCCCACCGATGGTCAAGGACGAGGAAGCTGTTCTCACGATTCGTTCTCGTGCGACACAACAAAACGGAAAAGGGTGTAGCGGAACAAAATACGGTAGCTAGAAGACTATTCGACGTGGTACAGCTTCCGAGATCCAAGTAAACACGGCCTACAGACCGCAGTAGACGTCATCGAATCGCTCGAGTAAGCCTAACCGCGGCTGATCGCGAAACATCTTGCAGGACGACAGGAACCGATTTCGATTCCAGTCGCGGCCAGGCTCGTCTCGCGTTAAAGGGAGTGCTTGTAACATATTGTAAAGTATCACCGACAGTTTTCAGCTGCGTTGTACAGTGTTTTCTAAGTATCTAGTTTATAGCGTGTAATTGAAGACACATTGTATTTACACTAATAAGTGATCTGTATCAAATTCATTCTCGTATAACCTGTATCTCCTACTCATGTAGATGCTAAAAGTGATTTGTGTCATAAAGAAACCTATAAATAAAATTAGCAATTTGAGAATGTTGTCGAGCGCGTCGATTCATTTTGTACGCCCACCTATGGCCACTTTAATGGAAACATGATCTCTACCAAATTTACTCTTGTCTTTATCATTAATTCCATAATGTCTTTTAAATTCACGCCATCCACGCTCGCTTAAAAGCGGCGAATCCAAAGTCTGTCCAACGAGATGAGAAATTAGATATAAACATGTAGAAAGAACGAGCTCGCAAGAAATTTACAAACTACAGAATAACAGAAAAGAAATAATGATGGATTTGAAAATCAGAGATAGATCTTCTGGACTCGGTATTTTTGAATACAGTAGTACAATATACATTTTCAAAATACTTTTTTGGTGCACGAAATACAACGATAACTTTGCGAACTTTATCTAAATTGACAATACGAAGCCACTGCGAAAGCATATCATTGTTCACATTTTGGCGGACAGCCAGTTTTGGCATCCGAGAAGAAAAACAAGCTTAACACGTTCACCGCGTTCAAGGTGTAAATGTTCGGAGTCTTGAGATTACAATTCGCAACGAATACTTTCGCCATCTTCATGATGCTTTCGCACTTCATCACGCAAGCCGCTCCATCGAAATTCGGCCTGCCTTGGTCATCCCTCGCGCAAGGATCGAACAGGTAGAACTTGCCATAATGCTGCATCACAGCGACCGCTACGTTAGTCGTGTGAAGTATGCCGGCGCAGTTGGACTTAAAGAACATGGACAACGATTCTGACAAGTCGAAAGCAAGGAGTAAACCAGCAGCGGTATGATTGTGGACGTGAATGGTAGCTCTGAAATCTCCAACGATAAACACCGTGAGGAGTTCGCTAGGTGATAAGTTCCTGGAGCCTGGACGGGCGGCACGCACAGTATCCAGGTGCAACAGATTACCGTACTTGAGTATGGCGTCGATCAGTTCGGGTGTCCAGGTCGAAGGGACGTGGAGCAGCCCCACGACAATGGCGACAGCAGACATAGCAGTGCTCTGGTAGCCTCTGCTAGTGCCACTCCAGGTACGGTGATGCATGTGCAAGGTACCACGCAGCACGCTGAGCTTCTCGTCCACGAAGTTGTACTCTGTAACAGTTTCTACATCCAATGTTGTGTTCTTGTCCCCATGAGTCACCGGAATGGGTGGAGAGACGCAGTCGAAGTGTGGCCTGAACCCAGCTGGGCAAGGCAAAGGTTCGATATTAGCGGTCTTGATGATGACCCTGCAGATCTGATAGCGTCCATACTTCTCCTGTTCATCGATGTTAGTGAACAAGACCTCGTACAGAGGCTCGATACAAGCAAACCACATGACGCAAGAGGTCCCGTAGAAGTCTGCTAGACCTTGATCGCTACGGGCCCTAGGGTCGTACATGAAGTAGATTCCCATATCCTTCCAGATCGCCACGGCTCCTCTATCAGTGACTAAGACGCCGGCTCGATTATTTTCGAAGAACTTCTGGATTCCTTGTTCCAATAAAATAGGCGGAGGGGGTGGCGGTCGGACTCTGGTAGATCCTCTAGCTTTCTTCGATGACCTGCCACCTTTGGCCCTCCTCGCCCCACCACGTTTCTTCTTTTTCTTCTCTTCGGGCTGAGGAGGGGGAATAGCTATTATACCGGTTACCGTGCTAGGCTCTATGTCAGCAGTCAAGATGTTCACTCCTACATAGAACACTCTGATGATGTCCTTGGGTTTGACTCGCACGATCGTCGGCTTTGCCTTCTCGGTGAGTCTGTGCACGTTGGCCCCAATGGCCAGAATCTCGTCCATCGTTCTCTTCGTCCATGTGATCGGGTTCTTCACGACAGACATGCCAATGGCGACCACGCAGTTCGCGGCAGTCTGCTTGTTCCTGAACGATTCGGGGAAAATTCTGTCTCCCTGATGGTAAGATCCGCGAAGGATCGCTCTAGCCTCGCCCTGCACTCTCCTGTAGGCATTCAAGGGAGGCAGATTCGAAGGTCGAACAGCTGCACTGGGGTCGAATTTCCATGGAGGGAACTTGTTCCAGTTAAGCACATCTATAACGATCATTTCGTAATCGCTCTCAGTGCCTAGAAAGTTGATCAAATACTCTACCAGAATCTCGGTGTTGGCCACTCTTAAAATCTTGGGAGCACCCGGTGATCCATCTTCAGCATTGGCAGCCCAATCAGGTATTAGAGTGTAATAAAGGTTGTCGAACTTCCAAACCGGAATGTTTCTATTCCCGCTAACAGTTAATGCGCCGGAAGAGTATCGTGAGAAGAATTTGTCTACTCCATCCTTCAGTCCTTGAACCTTTGGCGGCTTAGCCGTCAAACTTCCGGCCTCAACGCAATCCTTGATGCTCAGATTGATACGTCGCGTTGAAAGGAAGAACTCGGTCATGATCTCGTTGATCCTAGGTATCGCGCCACCACCCAGTCTGTCGACGCACTTCGAGTGTAGTTTATCGCCCGTAACGATTACTTCGTCGAGGACCGCTTGGGTCCAGTACCTGGGTTCATAAACCTTCGCGAAAACGATAGCCACCACGGCTATTGCCGCAGTCTGCTGATTCCGGTTAACTTCGTCAAACCTCTCGTTGTCCATTTTAATCGTGCCATCGATGCCCCAGACATCGTCCTTCATCTTGACGAAGTGGTACCAAGCATTGTCACCCGATGTTGGCTTGGCCGCTCGCTCTTCTTCAGCTACTCTGGTCTCATAAGCGTTACTCAAAGTGACCGCGTCTATGATGTAGTCGTCGCCAGTGGCAACTTTTGCAATCGCTGCTGCCAACGACGCGGCGTCCGTGAACCACATTATAACAGCAGTGCCGTCTTTCTCGCGAGGTTCGCCTCTCGAGTCCCTTCCTTTAGGATCCATGGTGAAAAATACTTCTCCTTCTCTCCATATGGGCATCATGATGTTGTCTTGTCTAAATATGCCCATCATAGTCGCCTCAAAGAAGGTATCCAACTGGGTCTCCAAATCTGTCATTTTGCCAGCGGCGTTTTCCGTTTCCAACTCCACGTTCATTCTGTTTACTCCAACGTTGAACTCCTCGCCGATTTCTTCGGGGAGTAGATAATTCCTAGGCGTCTCTTCCTCTTCTGCCTCCTCTACCGGAATATTTTCCAAGTTCTCGGTTGCGATCTTATCGCCTATCTTCAAGATATCGTCGACTACTTCTCTATACCATAGATGAGGATTGTATAGTTTCGTCATAGCCAAGGTAGCCAAGGCACTGGCTGCCTGCTGTTTATCCCTGGTTTGTCGTTTGAACATCATCTCGTTCGCCTGGTTGAAGCTTCCCAGTAAAATGGCTCCGCTGTCTCCCATACTTTGGTAATTGTTCAGATCAGGCTTCACTGGGATCAACTTATCTGCGTCGATCTCTTCTTCGGTCATCTCGTTGCCGATTTGAATACTTTTCATAGCGTGAATAGCAAATTCATCGCTGGTAGTCTCTTCGTCTTGCTCCGCGTTCGCTTGTATCAGCTTAGCTAAAACAGGTAAGGACAATGTTCTTACCACACAAGCCACAGCGACTTCTTCCTCGTCCACGTCCGTCAAACCGCGACTATTTCTTGGGTTAGGATCGAAATAGTAATAGACTGGTTGTTGGATTATTTCTTCTTTCTCTTTCACGTCTTCTTCCATTTTCCACACGGCTACGCTCATGTTCTTGACGTCGATGATACCGTACTGATTATCTTCGAAAAATTGCTTCAAGGCTCTCGTCAGATTCAGAAAGTCACTGTCATCCGGCGCTGACAAAAGTCCAATCACCGTGCCTTCTTCAACGTCGATCTTCACCTTTCTGTTTTTGTAGTACAAATTCTTCTTCAAGTTAGTGACAAAGAAATACCTCACCTCGTCTTCCTCTGTTTCTACCGGAGGATTGCACCAGGTATAATAAGCATCACCTTCGTGCAGAGCAACGTCGATGGTCTCGCTCGTCCATTTCGCAGGTGGGGTTTCCTTGGCAGCGATCAAACCAACCACCGGCATAGCCAGACCCTGGTTTCCCTTGTTCTCATCTTCGAATTCTTCGTCCTCATTGGACGTGGTACCGCGAAGCACCCAAGTTTCGCCGGGTGTACCTGATTGGAAGTCGTGCCACGGCCTCGACCCAGGAATATCGTCGAGTATAGTTATGTGCCTGATCGTGAATCGATCATTCTTCTTGGACAGTTCGAGATCCTTCCAGAAGAGGATAGCCAGGGTATCGGTACTCGGGAACCTCATTACACAGCAATTCCCTTTTTTCTTATCTTCCCCGTTTTTACCTTTTCCTTTTTCCTCCCGAATCCTGACGCCGTTGGTGTCGCATTGCCGCGGATCGAACATGTAGTAGCAATCATCCTGACTCCAAATCGCTACGGACATCGAGGAAGATTCGATGACACCTTCCGTGTTCACTAGGAAGAACTCTTCCAGAGCCTGCTTCAAGTTCAAGACCGTGGGTACCTTGGAACTAACGGTACCAGCGACTGTGATGAGATCCACATCGATCACCAGTTTTCGATCCTCGAGCTGAAGCTTCACGTCGGACAAATCTGACGCCGTCATGGACTTGATGGTCGGCTTCTCAGCCTTCACATCCGCGTAGAGATTGTCCCCGTGAGTCAAAATCTCGTCCAGTTTCGGTCTTAGCCACGTCCTCACCGGATGGACCTTCTTCATCGCGATAGCCATCACACAGTTTGCTACATTCTGCGCTCCCTTGCCTTTGTAAGCATCGCCGTGCTCGTGAGTCAGCCCGTGGAGGATAGCCATGTTACCAGACAGCTCTCTGAACGTCGACGGGACATTCGCGTGCATGTTCTCGTAGGTGTAGCCCGTGTCGAATTTGTTTTGATCTACCAAAGGTTCGGTGGCGAATTTCTTATCTATACTGTAGTTCGAGATCGTGATCGATAACGGTTCTCTGTGGATCTTGGCTTGAGTGACAACCTTCGCTTTGTCTCCTTTAGGAGCAGGCTTGGTACAATCCATCTTGTTCTCGTCGATGTCAACGGGGTTGATGGCGCGTAACACGCTTTTATCTATAGTTAAGCGGTTACTACTCGGAGTACGATCGACGTAGCCGCCAGCGACCTCGCTAACCCGTTGGACAGTTACCTTGTCGATGCAGTATCTGGAATCGTAACGTTGATCCATACTCTTCAGGAAATGGTCCCTGAGATCGTTCATACACTTGAACCGCATGACGCAGGCTACCCCTTCAGGGTGACGAACACCATCCTCGTCGCATGGCGCAGGATCGAAGTAGAGAAATCCAATTTCCGGATGTCGCCACATGGCGATAGAAGTCCCTTGCGCAGTGATCACCGCGGCATCGGATGCCTGGAAAAACTTCCGCAAGCCGTCCGCAAAATCAGGACAACCGACTGTCTCGCTGAAGAGGTTTCCATAAATTCCAGTCTCCTCGACGCAGACCATCACCTTGTAGTTAGATATGTAGAACTCCGGATGAATCAATCTGGCCTTCATATACTCGTCCTCCTTTACGTGGTTCCTCATAGCACTAGTGCGGTACACTTTGTCGGCGTTTTCCAACACCTGATCCACATAATTCTGGACCCATTCTTTCGGCTCGAACAGACGACCATAAACGATGGCCACCACGGAAGCCGGAGCTGCTTGCCGACCGCGGCTTCGGTATTTGAAGTGGAGATCGTTCATCGCAAACGATCCACGAAGGATCGCCGAGTTCGGAGTCAAAGCACGGAATTTGTGCCATCTTCTGCCTACAGGTCGTGCGACTAGCTTCTTTGGGGAGGCATCACCCTCTCCCACTGTTCCTGGAGCACTGTCCGGCTTCTCTCCTTCCTTTTTGACGTCCTGCTTTTTTCTAACGCTTTCTGTCTTTTTAACGTCTTCTTTCTTTTTAGCATCTTCTTTCTTTTTAACGTCTTCTTTCTTTTTAGCGTCCTCCTTATTTTTAACGTCTTCTTTCGGTTTAGCGTCTTCCTTCTTCTTAATGTCTTCCTTCTTCGCGGCAGGTGTAGCCATGTTGTATCTGGACTCGAGTCATCATTGTAAAGAGGATTTTGTTTAATTGGATTGGTAAGTTTTAAAATTGAAGAATATTTGTATAGTTTGCGACGCATATGGCTAAATTTCTGTGAATGTTTTCATTAAAATTGTGAGAACAGGTTTGTTTTGGATAAAAATAGACTGTTCATTGGTTGTTGCTTGCATTATATGCTGTATAATATTAAAAAGAAATATTTAAATTGTAAAATTTTAGTTTAAATTTATACCAGCCTACAAGATGTCAATTTATAACAATGATGATTACAGATACTGAAACTTTCTATGAAAAACTAAGGCAATGTAAAAAGATGTTTAAGGCCAATAACTGCATACCTTCCAATAATGATTAACTACTTTGAAGAATCTAAACTTTATAGTACTTTACGATAGAAAAGTAATTAAGAATTGGTGAATGCTTATTTACAAATTGTCTAAATTCAAAGTTTTACAGAGCAATTTATAATGTATAAATGTATGTAAATATTGAATTCCATTATTACGAAATTTATCGAGGATAGATATTAGGAAACTATAAATTTATTTTTACCGTTATTATATACTCTGATATTGATAAGCTTCGTGAATATCTGAATAGACATATTGATCTTACTTTCTCAAAGAACACAGTTTCAGTTCTGTTTGTACCAAGTCATATATGTAAAATACGCATACTTGCTTCTTGTTTGCAGTAGTTATCAATTTTGATGCATTGTCTTTTTAATTTTGGAATTTTGGATATTATGAGTTTTGGTTCCTTTTACTTGCTAATTTTTCTACTAGTGAATGAAAATGAACTTTGCCACCAAACGTCAAATACAAACGAGATAACAATTGAAACCCCTATCGATACATCGAAAAGCCGCTAATAGTTACAGTCAGGTCTCAATTCGAAAACTTTTTCTTTTCCCATTTCCAGAATTTTTTTATCCCCACTATTCTACTACGCATCCACCTTCGCGGAATTACATTAGAAAGAAAATAAGAGATGACCAAGGGAGGCAGAATAAACCCAACAGGCTCTACGTGTGAGTGACCACACGGACATCATCTCATTTTACTCTGCTTGCGGTCTCACTCTTCTCGCGCATCCGTACGCCTGGAGCTCCATTTGAAACACACGGCGTGATATTGTACTTTTCGCCTTTTAGGATTATCGACCGCATTTGTCAGAAAATTTACGAACACTCCCCAATGCACATTAAAATATGTTTCGAATGTATGTGCTTGTAGGTAATATTTCGACAAGTAGAGCAAGATAAAGCCCAGCTAATTATCGTATTGCCCTGAATGTTAGCGCGAGAGAATGAAAGAATGTTGCAAGTGAATGGTGTAAACTTAGCATTTTTTCGGAAAAATAATTATATACTCGAAATATGATCTATTTTAATGTACAAATGCCATTTTATAAAAATTTTGGACTCTTGCATGAATAAATAAATTCGGCTCTGGAAATTTCAGTACTATCTCCGCAAACAGTTATATAAGTGTTCAAGAAGATAAAAATTTATTGACAATAGATTTTTGATTCATTTCATTCAGAATTCGCGAAGCATTCCTTTTGGAAAAATATGACGCTGGCAAAACACAATAATTCTAATCATCTCATTCGGCTAGGCCCTTTGAATTAAAACTGAAAAGAAAACTAAAAGTTGATTTTAGGAAAATTGGAGTCAGTTTATATTAAAATTGAAAAGAAATGAATATTCGTTTAAATTGAGAGAAGGTAACACACGTTGAAGTCAATATCGTGACATTAAATATCAAAAATACGAAAGGAATGATAAATGAAAGGGGAATATGTATTTGGAAAGAGTAAGAGAATGAACATTGCTAACCACAGGACTGAATTGAAGGCCAGTAGTTGACATCCTAAAGATGTACTCTTGGCCAGACCATTGATAAAAAAGAACCCATTGGAACCTAACTGCTTCCTCTAGTAATCCTTACTGTTACAGCGAAATTGACTGAATAATAGTGCTGCACGAACGAGTAACCGAAAATTGCCTCCAGCATTGACTTCGCTTCACATTGATCGCATAGTCAATGGCGATCAATAATTTCTATTCTTTTTAATTATTTAACACATGCAACAATTTATTTTTCAAAGAAGCTTTCAGCGTGTTTGAATGTCACGGCAAAGATGCTATGAAAAAAATTCAGTTTGAACATTAAGTTATTAAGGAAGCTTCCTCCCATTATTAAAATTGTAATTGGACTTACCTGACGAAATAACTCCAAGGTTTTGGTAAGGCCATAAATTATACACGACGAAGAAAAATATGTAAACTCATGATACATAGACGTAAATAAGTATAAACTTAAATAAACTTTAAAGAAATACAATTAATAAATAAACTACACATAACATAAGGAATAAATCGTAATATACAAATTAACAAAAAATTGGCAGGAGGGTTAACAATAGCGGAAGCAGTTGTTGCAAAGAATGTCAGCTGCAGCTTTATTACATATTTTAACGTACGAAAAAACGTAATAAATATTATATATATATACATATAAGTATAAATTAACAAGATCGAATACAACTTGTTGTTGCCTTTTATTGTAAGTATGCGAAGAGGACGAAATAGCAAATCCTTTCAATAAAATTAATCGCGAAGACTCGGACTGTCTATGTACAAAATTTACAAGAAATAAATCGAACGAAATTGCACTAAAATTATCAACCACTTATCGATAACATAGGAGTAGTGTAGAGGCTCGGATCATCGAACAAATTATATGTCTCATTGTATCGATACAAAGTGGTCTCTACATTTTTCTTGAATTACCCTCCTCTTTTCCACAAATAGTCTGACAAGTATCTACGTGGGCGATGAAAAGCTTTTTCGCCAGCTATTTTTGTATTTACAACACGTATTTATATTTATATATGTATTGCTCGGTTATTGCAACAATTTACCAAAAAATATCTACACGTAAAAATATATATATGTATATACATATAAACACACATACACAGTATGTCGCACGTGCGTACGTGCGCGTGCCTACGAAATCTTCGTTTCATTTCACTTATCATCATCCTCTTAATTACGATAACGATCCGTCGACTATAGGGAATTGAAATCGAAATAGTTATGGTTATCATACGAGGATTTTGATTTCAGTTACAATATCAAACAAAATTCATTTGTTTATAAAAAGATTTGCTTCATAAGCAAGTGTTACTATGTTCAGCGATAATATTTCGGTTTCTATTCCCTGATCTGTTCTAGCTTTTCAGCTTCCAAATAATATACCTTTTTACATTGACGCGTTATTCGTGGTACATGTGACGAAGGGAAGAGTTCATGCAAAACTTCGTTTACAAAAATATTGCATTTAGAAGTGTAGCACCAAATGTACGATTGACCAATTACAATTACGACATTGATGTTTACGTTTGCGAACCTCAACAGTATAACACTTTCATTAAATTATTAGTGCTATAGTGTTTATTGCAAATAGAAAGTGATAACTAATTGCACACAAATTTTTTCCAAATACTTTCAGCTATTATTTAACTTTATACAAGATTCGGTAAAAAAATAAATGCAAAGTAGTATATAACAATTACAAATCCATACGTCATCAAGAAATTCAAACATGTTAATAATAAATAACTTTCAAGATAATTTTTACCTTTTCATAGCAACAAACTTTACAAGCAACCCGTAAAATAAATAATTAAATAATGTACATTTAAAAAATGAAAGCATTTTGTTTTTAAAGAGAACACCTTAGCCATTCGTCAATTTCAAAATAGCTTTCATATTAACTATGGGTGCAATGTTAATCAATAAAACTCTCACGTAATTTGTCAACCCGCCGTTTAAAGATTGCTAAAACAACTGAATATTGTAATGAAATTAATTGCAACAATGTAGCACCCGAGTTTAAGAAAATAGTGTCGATTTTTCAAAGAAATTCTTTTTGCAATGGTCATACAAGTGTTAAAATCACATCTGATCGACGAATTTTTCAAATCGACTTATTAAGGGAATGATACAAAACATTGTACAAAAAGAATTTCATTCTCCATTGTGATTTGTTCTGGCATGTAACATTAACTTCCTTATCAACTGTACCACGAATAACAATCTTCTCTATATTACAATATCCTTCCGGTTCATGTAAGAAGCGTAATCTCCCTTCGTCGTGTGCGTGTGAATAATGTTCCCCACTTTGTGCATGCACGCGCGCGTGTACACTTAGGAGTGACAATATAGCGAATCAATAAGTCACTGTCTTGACAATGGGTACTGTCAGTTCGCCCGAGTTTGTGAAAAATATGTTTAAAAGACACAATTACAAAGCAACCACATTTGACAACAGCACGAAACAGAACATTGACAAGTTTTTTTAAGATTAATAAATTAAATTATATTCATAATTTATATATGTATCATCATCATAGAACGTCACAAAAAGTAAACAGCAAAACATCCAAAAGCAACAATAAAAGAATTAATACAGCCCTAAATCATAATATACTTTGATATTTAAACCATCAGCAAAAAACATTTTTAATTAATTATTTTTCGATGTCATTATACCTACAGCACTGACAGTAATTGCTTTAGGACCAATGTTTAAAATGTTTGAAAGACAATCCCAGATTTAAGAACTTTGAAAAATCAAGCTGCTGTTTATGTCGCCACTGAATTTGTTACGTTAATACATACATCGTTGTCTCAACTTTACATGGTTACACAAAGCTTATCGGCCCCGTTAGATTTACCTTCAAGCGCACATGGTACAGAAAGCGCGCGTGCGCTTGCACCTTTTCACCTTTTTGACTCAAGTTTACTACGATTTTTTATTAATACCTCACTGGCAGATTGTGACAGTTGCTCTTACTAATGGTTGTACGTTGTTTCTAAACGCCTGATCGAGGATCGTGTCAAACCGAAAGGAACAACAGCTACACTTTTATTACAAATATACGTAAGCGTTCGCGCGTACGATCTAGCAAGTTTGTTCCGATTAACAATAATTGGACTGCGGACTTCATATATTTCTTGGAGAGCATCTGATCGAACTCAGTATATTTAAAACTATCTCAAAACCATCAAAATATACTCTTCCAGTTAATTACTGTTTCAAAAACCGCGACCATTTATTTGCTGATTGTATAAAGAAATACAGACAATAATAAAAACAATGTTATATAATTTCAATGTCTTTCGTACCGCATTCCCCGCTGCGTGGATCGTCGGTGATCCACGATGTATATTCGAAGCGAAACTTAGGTCGATTAGAGGTCCCTATCCTTTGGCTTCATGTTCGGAATAAGACGATACAAATAATTAAAGACACAAAAAGTATACAATTAAATATTATAATATGCATACAAAATTTCGGGTGGTCAGGGACGTATAATAAAATTGTTAATAAAAAAACGAAGTTCCAAGATATTACGATTGAATTTGTAAACTAGTCGACGCACGGTTGCATCGCTATCCACAGTCCAGTTAATATGCGCTAACGCGATCTCTATGACACGTACATTAAAAAACATACTCGAATGATTCGCGTTACACTTACGAATGTTGCGTCGTACAAGGATTGCTACGAACCACATTTAATCTTAATAAAATATATCGAATACACGCATCTGAGTGTTAACCCCCTACGGTCCAGTATGGCTTCAGGATGTACTCTGGTTGTGATGTATCAACAGATAATATTGTTGATCTGTTCATCTTGACACCTCGCTTTCCAACAATTATTTCAGAACAGCTAAAGATTTCTTAATCAATTTATCAACGGTAGTAGGAATGTCAATCGTGAACAGGTCACCCTAACAGATTCTTCTACAATTATTTAAAAGATTCTCTTTGTTATGCATAATCATCAAAAATTCTATCAATAGACTTCAATATAAATTTAAGATTTTTAAAGACACCACTAATGAAACCTAGCACACTTTTCGTTGGATCATTATAAAGGATTAAATTTCGTTCGATCAAATTGAATTATTCAAAACCACCGTAGAAAATAGTGACACTGTACACATTGAAAATTCTATATTTCAGCGTCCTTAAACAGGCAATGAATTCAGCTATAAATAGATTAGGAAATTTTGTCGAATCAAATACGAAATTTTGTTCGGATTCAATAGAAGTGGGTTGGTCCATAGAGAGTTAAGAGGAAATATCAGTGGTCGTGTGTCGAGTACATCGTATAGATCAAGTTTTACGATTTATTAATCGCGCGACAACTCATTCTCATCTATCATCACAGACGGAAAAAGACTTAATTATAATGTAGCGAAGAGCCGACGAGTTCCGTCCACGTTCGTCTCGCTCTCCTTCGGCACCACAGAGGTCTCTCGGTCTCTCTGTTTCTCTCACGCGCATTCTCCCTCTCCATGTCTTTCTCTCTCTCTCTCTCTCTCTCTCTCTCTCACACTCCTTCTTTACCTTTCTATAAAGAATAAAATTCAAACGAAAGAACAAGATCACATTGAAACGCTTCTTGAAGTGATCTTTATTCAAATTATGCTTTACGTTTATTCTCGTTTTTTTTATTTTTTCTCTTTGTTTATTTTTTTTTTTTACATATGGTAACATCGAGAGGGATGCCGAAAAAAGGCGTCCATCGAACACGCGGATTACTCGCACGACGATTAACGAAAATTCTGCACGAGCATTAACAATAATAAACCATGTGTGCAGAGGACAACAAATCGCTGGTTAAAGTCGCTTAAACTATGCACAAGACTTCGAAATTTTCAAACCTCATCATTCAATTTCTCCCCTATTGTACTGGACTCATTCGAACGTACCCGCGCGAAAACGGAATAAATTGAGATTCACTGAATGATCACTGGATCGTGCTGGATCACGCACGATCGAGCAGCCTCCAAGCTTTTGTGCTAGTAGCTCGAAGATGAAATGGCGATGAAACTGAAGAGGACGCTCATTGACGTTAGAGCGGGGCAAGAATCACAAGGAATCATTGTATCGCGAAATAGCGAGATGGTAGAAGACCGATGGATCAGAGAACCGTACGACGAATTCAAGTGCTCGGATTCTAAATACAAAAACAGTACCATTGTTTGTGAATCCTTCTCTTTTCTTTAAACTTTTCTGTAAAAATCTGATCTTATACGAACGTTTGCAGCCTATTATATTTACAATCGTATAAATTATAAATTGTACTAATGAATTTACAATTATCACAATCGAAAAATAATCGCTAGACTGCAAACATGTGTTTCAACTTTAAAAGCTAATCAACTTTATAATTCAGTAATTATACAGCATCAATATTTGCAGTGTTTGTTAGTCATAATATCATTTTAAATTTCTGCTTGTATCGTTTAAAAACTATTTCTTTTTAAGTTTGTATGTTCTATATGATACCACTAAAACGATTGGCAGAGATAGAAATGGTTTCTTGAGCTTGCAACAATGGCACCGATACCGCAGTGTTCACACACGTTGCTCTTCCTCACACGGTTCGCATCTCCATCATATCGTGTACGCGTGACAACATTTGGTGTGTATACAGAATGCAAAGACGTCCTTATTCCGAGGAATCACGAATTTCGCAGTTGCGCAATAGTATCTTCTTATCACAATAGATCGGTGAAAGGTCGAGCGCCACAGTAGCGCGTGATCATAATAAGTAGTTATTTTTCGTAAGCCTTTCGAGTAGAACACATTACAGTCTCTCAGAATGACAATGATAAAAAATCATCATCTAAACAAAAAACTAGAGCAACGGTGTCTTAATATAGTTGAAACGCTTAACTGTTTGTGTTCTTGAGGAATCTAATAACGCTGCCTATTGCTACTAACAGATCCGTTCGTCAAGAACGGTTACTTTCAATCGGTTCTACGTTTTTCTCATGTTTTTTTGTTGTTTGCTTTGTGTTTCTATTCTCTGCTTGGTCCCACGAAAATTGCGCGATCGCTCGAGAAAGAACACATAATCCAATTTCGTTTGATGATTCTATAAGAATAATGGATACCAATTTTTCAAGGAGTTTATCTACGGTTGTACAAACTGGAAAGAAACGAACCATAATTGACCAACCTGAAACACAAAGATTCTAATACGCATTCAGCTGACTTTCATCGGAATAAGGCATGCCGCCGTTTTTGTTTGTTTCTCGGTAATTACAAAAAACGACATCGTCTTAATATTTGGAAGTCGATTGAGATTAATAATACGCTGAAACGTAGCTACAATAGGAAGGTCTCGCGGCATACGAAGCAGACCGGGACGTCTTTTAATGAATTTCAAATAATCATTAGCGAATAATTCTATCTAGATAAGTAGACAATCATAAAAATTAATTTATACAGAATTTGGAAATAAAGAGAATACTCTATAAGAAAATTGCGAAGACTTATCTTTCGCAATTATTACAAGAATACAGATCTCATTTGTGTTTAAATATTCTGCATTATTTACTATTCGATTTTCTGCAAAATAAGATTTAATCGACGTCCAGATCTGAAAAAAATTGCGTCCCGCGTACATCATCGTGACGCCTCGAATTCTCGAATCGTGTCGTTGTTCGAAAGTTAAAAAAGAGCCCACCATCTTGCGTCATGATTCTATACATTAACAATTAGTACAGTTTCGCGAGTGTTAAACACGCTCAATCAGCGATTAATCCTAAGTATCTTCACATTTCGGAGTATCTGAAAATAGAGATATCTAAGCATTTGTTTTTGTTTTCTTTCTTTTTTATATACTAATCTGACCGGTAACTCTTGAATACCTTCTCGTTCATCTAATATGAATTCTCCTGGTAAGGACTAACGTCAGTACTATCGAGTTGCCTATCCCTTACATTATGTATAAGTCGTATCAAAATCAAGGAAAAATAGGTTTCGCGATTGGACGATAACGAACATGATAGTACGAGCGTCTTCCGATGGTTAATGTTCTCTTCTTCCATTTTTCTCTTATATCCCTCTTTTTACTTTTCGTTCTTTTTCATTTCGTCGTCTATCGTTCGTGTCGTAAAGTTCTCGAGGAAGTGAACACTGCTGAAAACTTCTGTCAAGACTTCGAAACGTAAGCTTGACGGAAGTTTGGGCGCATCTCTTGTACCACTCTTCTAGTAAAGCTTTTATATATGTTTGTATATATACAAATACAACAAATTAACTCTGTTGTTTGAGAGCCTCTATCGTGTGATCACGACGAACATTAACTGTCCCGGTTTGGGTGTTTGGCAAGGAATCGTCGAGGCCAGGGTAGAGGCCAGTCGTATTGTCGTGGCACTGTGCCGCCCACATTTTTCTCGAAATATTTGAACATACGAAACCACCAGAGCCGGGTTAAGAAGTTGTTTGGTTCGTATTGCTGGAAATGCGAAAATACTTCCATTAATTTAGCTGTTCCATTGGGTTGGTGCCAAAGATTTGTTGATCAAACGGAACGTATTACGCTTGTATGTATATTCGCTATAATAGTTAAGCAGAATTCTTTTTTTTGTAATTTTAGAAGGCATGATGCTGGAAAACATTTGGATCTCTAATACGAATTGTACGTATACATATGCCAATGGTTTGTGAAAGCAATCCAAGTCATATATTTTATATGTTAAGATTCTTAGAGTTGTACATTTGGAACTGAATACTGTCCAACGACATAACTGCCAGCTAAATTCAGGAACCCAATTTCCTTTTAGTTTCACATTTTCATAGCTTTTGGTTTAGTTTCTTCTAAATGTATGACTTTCAGATACGTTATTCAACTAATTCTCTTCAATTTTACTGAAAAATGTTCAATGTATGCAATAAAATTTTACACAACATTTTATGAAAACAAGAATCCTTTGCACCAACCTGACATTATTTCATTTATTTCTATAAGAGACGTAACTCATTGTAGAAAATTAAAGTTTTATGATATGTTGCATTTTCTGAGGTAATATATGTTCACTTACCTTAAGATGCGAATTATTGGCTAACGTATGATAAATATACCATAAGCGTGTGGTTACGTAGTAAGCTATGAGGACGTCCACAGTATAGTGTCCATGGGCTACCAAGACCATTACTACCCCAACGAGAACCGTTATGCCTGCTAGCCAATGAATTGGCTTACATCTTCTTGGAGAATCTACAATTTCATAATTTCTTTTAAAACTTGCAATTTAATAATATCAAGACCATAAATTTTACGATTGGTTATTACATAAATTCTCCGTAAAATTTGACAAAGACGAGTAGAATACCGTGTCAAAATTGGTAATGAACGAAATTTCTTACATTTGCTTAACTTTTTGCATAAAAAGGCAGTGCAGTAGAAAAATTTATTTTTACTATTGATTTATATTATTATCTAACCAATCAGATAACATATGCACGAACGTATAAATTCCTGAAGTTTAAAAAAATATAGTAGAATTACTTCTACTTTTTAGACGTCGAATATGGAAACAAGTTACAATATACCTAGGTTATTTTATAATAACACTAAAAATCTTTGATAAATATAGATGAATTGTTTTTAATTTCTCTAGGGATGTATCGGGTACCCGAATTTACGGATCGGGTAGGGTCGGATAATTTATAAATTATATTTTTTTTAAATATAAATTTTAATTTATCTAAATCATCTTAATTATATTAAATAAGACAACGAATCTAGAAAAGGTACATTTGAAAATATGATTAAAAACTGTACTATTGAACAATATAACGTTCCATCAAATTCAAAAGTGCAAACTTTCGTCGACAAACTTTCCAATATGCTGAATCATAATAACGGCTTATATGCCACGAGTACACAAACACGCTGCCTCGCGATTAGCATTTCATTGAATGTGCAACTATGTTTACAAATTCAACACACAAAGACTGTAATGAGGTCGAAAAACTTCAAAAAGTTTGACAACGGTAAAAGTTTCTGAAACTCTACACAGTGGAAGCTGTTGCCTGGAATATATGTAACAATCAAACGTTTCAATTACAGGGGTAAATACGTACATTCCTCGATAATCAGGTAACTAAGTACAAGCACGACCGTATGACCGCTGTAAATGTAATCCCCACAGTAAGTGTGCTTGCCATTAATAGACAAGCCGAAGCCAGAAATGAGCTGCAGAACCCTCTTCATAACAAGAAGCGGACTAGTATTGTTCGCTTTCGGGCTGCAGAAATACGTCTTACTGGCTACCGGCAGTACTGTCACGAACATCGTGACACTCCTCATCATGTACAACAATCCCATCAAAAGAAACACCCGCCTAACAACGATAAACCTGAAACAAGATACAGTCATGAGTACAGCAGTAAGTTCTTACTATGAATCAAAATAGTATTGGTACACTCGGTATCTGACAATAATGTAAATAATGAGCATTATTATGAGCAATGTGAATAACTCTATATTCCCTTATATTTAATAAAATATAATTCATAAAATATTTAAAATATGAAATGATTTTTAGAGAAAACACCTACTGGCGAAAATAAATAAAAGTAAAAACGCTCAAGTGGATTAATAATATTTTAATAAAGTTAGTAATTTTCTTTTAACGAATCTCTGAATGATATAGTTCCTGAAGTAAACCCTTATCACGTAATTTTATTCACGTTTATCGTTTACTGGAACTGAAACAACTGGAAAGATTACATAAATTAAGATAAGACATTATACTTTTTTAAACATCTGAGTAACGTACATAATTAAAACTGTAGTAACGTAATATGTCCAGAAGTCATGTTTTATTCTACTGAAAATTCTCATTTATCATTTGACGAACTTGAATATTATACAAATTTAGATGAGATATGCATTTATACTATTCATTTCTCCCGTTAACAATAGTGGATGATACTCATGTCACGTTTGTCTGACAACTACTACAATCACTGTAATGTTTACATACCTATGTTTGTGGAAAATAATAAAAACCATAGCTGAGTTGGAGAGTATCATAATTAGAACTTCCGACACATTAAGGGCCCAATCCTGTGCGGCAATATTATCCAATACCACATCTGGTAACGGCCCGTATGTATTTCTGTCCGGAACTCTTTCGTGCACCATTGCAAGGGACGCTGTCGTTAATATGAAGTTCACGACCATGAATAAAAATGCTGTAACAGAAACCATGCTACCCGTTAAGTTATTGTTAACTATTTCTTATAGTCACGCAACAAATTACTTGACTACCAGCGAAATAAAACACTTGTATATACTGTTCATGGTTTAGAAGAGCAAAATTGCTGTCGTTTCCGTCGAAGGGCAAGAAAGGGGTATTATTATATTATTAATATATCCGTAGAATTCCTATACTCGAGTAATACATTATAAGCGTAACCGAAAGTGACGAGCACGGGGGGACGAGACAGTGACAGGTGTCAGGTGGCGTTATTTGTTTACAATCGGCCAGGCTCGAACCCCTGTTTTCCTGGAAATTGGAGCTAATAGGAAGGGATCATTTTTGCCAATAAAGGAAACGCATTTTTCATATTTCTGTGAAAGCGTTAATATAGTAAATGGGTTGGTGGAATTCGGTCCTATATATTTTTTTCAACTTCTTCTGAGTCGTAGTTGAAATAAATATATATCATTGTAAATACAATGAGATTACGTTTAATCAGAGCCTGATTTTTCGTATTTGAAACAACATTAAACATCGCATCAAAATCGAAATAAATTTTTTGTATAGGGCCAGATAATCGAAATTCCACTATAACTACAAAACACATGTTCTTCTATTATTCTTTATCTGTATTACGATGATGATGTATTTTTTCATTTATAACTTTCTAGGTCCAACTTGAAATAATTTTTCAACTTGTTTCCTCTTGTTTATCAAAAGAAAATACATTATCCAATCCCTAATGGCAAAAGTTTTCATATAAAAAAATAAAATACATTTTGGAGTATAGAAAAGTTTAAGACGCACAAAATGGTTCTTCATCAATTTAACAGGCCATATTTCAATAATTATTTTTGTCATTCAATTTAAACAATTACTTCCTAAGGAATTATATAACTGCTTATTATGGTGTCGAATTATAAACATTGATGTATAAATATTGCTATAAGAATAAAGGATAATGCTATACAGAAGAGAAAAGTCATATGTACATATGAGTCACTCGCATTATTGTTTGCGTAGTGTTGTTTACATACAAGGATATATTACCTTATGTTTTGTGGATGGGTAACAACAGAACGATCAATAACTGCAAATGACACAACTAATATAACAAGAACACTCGTTACGTCAGCAGTTAATAAAGTACGTTGTAAGGTGAATGAAAATCGCCTGAAAAAGTATCAATCGATGGGGGTGTATGGCTTCACTGTAACCTTTTCACAGTCCAAAATATCTACAAACATTCGTTTATTTACATATACGAAAATCAAACCCAACAATAGTATCACTATTTATTTATTACATAATAAATTAATAAATAGTGAAAAATGTGTGGGAACTTGTCCAAATAGTCAGTCGATGATCAAGAGAAGTAGCTTATCCAATTTAAAAAATTGATTTTCTGTTTTGCTTCACTAATAAGTGGCACACATAGAAATTACATTTCGAAAGTTTTACGTTAGTTATGAGCTCATGGAAAAAGTAGCACATTGCGCAAATAGATACTCTTATTGGAAAACTTCAAACGGGTCTTTATCGACAATACACTTTAGTAAGTGCTTGACAAGATTAAAAGGGAAAGTATTCGACCGATACACTTAAAATTTGTCCTGCACATTAAAATATAGTTCCTTTATCGTTTCATCTACAGACAAACAATAAGTTGCACATATTCTATTCAATTGCCACGAGTTCCTCGTACTTTATAAGTAAAATCGAATATTTCGATTGAACATTAACGTTCCTCTAAAAAATAGTATCATTAACTTCCTAATTGTGATTTTTGATATTAAATGAACATTGGGACAGATGTCATAGTCCATGATCGATACAAACTGTATCCTCAGATAAATGTATCAAAACCAATTTAAATAATATATCACAAATATGATAGGTCTGTATGCAAATTTGCAGATTTTTTAATGAAAGTCCTAAAAATCGGTATTCTTTAACTAAAATGAAAAAGTTTCTGGCATTCTCGCAATGACGTAATAAATTTTCAACTACAATTCGTCGAATCTTCTGTTTATCTGAAATTCGCCGTAGCAACGAGGTTAAGGGCGATCGCTCAAAAGCGTTTCCCCTCCGCCTGATAGGAAGAAAATGCGCCGGCGAACAAAATTTTGGCACCGCGCCATTTCCTGCGAATGTCTGTCGTAGTAGTGGCAGGCGTTGCGACGAATCTTTTTAATTACTGCATATCCTACGCCTTGTACACATCTCCGTGCACGTGTCCCACCATTAAAAAGTATTGTGAACCTCATTCACACGAGAAAGTATATTTTCAGGAGTACCTACTGCTCGAATTTTCAAAACAAAAGAAAGGCACAGTCGAACGGAATGAAAAAAGTGGCTTTCGTATTCGAATGCGAAGGAAAAGAATTAGATGTAGAGTAATCTGGAGCACCGCTAATGAAAAAATGAACTTTAAAAGTAATTTCGTGTATTATTTTCTCAGAAGGAATAAGTAATTATTATGCCAACGGCTAAACATCGATTATATGCTGTATTATACAAAGGGAGTCTAGTAATTGAGCTGTTAGAAGAATTACTATCCCTGGCATTCAAATTTTTACAACACGTCAATACGTAATTAATTAACAAGAAATAAAGTAAAGTAAAAACTCAAAATATAGTAACCATATTTGTTTATTATACGCTATAAAATAATATTAAAATAATCTTTGGAAATAGGTATAAATAAAATGCTGTAATTTGATTAGGCTGGTTTAATGCATTGTTTAAAATGGAACGATGATGTAACATGCGGTTTCCGGGAAATATATTCCGCTTTATTGACTCATCATTTAAACCACGAAATATAACAACAATATTTGTTTTTCGTTGCATATTCTACGAAAATGTTGATTTAAGGAAGCGAAACACTCGAAGAGCAATAAAACAGAAATAGCATACCATAAAGGGGTACAAAACTAGAGAAAGTCATTATGAATTAATTAGTAGGGCAATGAAGAAAAATGTGGTAGCGAAGACCATGTAGTTGAATCGCATAAAACAGACTGTAAAGAACATCGATAACGTTGCTTTTGCAACTGCGGTATGCATGTGAACAAACAGATATTGCACAGTACACAAAGATATATACCTGATGTTAATTCGCAAAACTGATAGACGGAAAGGATTTTATTGATAAGACTGTTACGAAAATTATGTTAAGTACGTAATTATTATTTCAAAATTATTGACAAAAAATGACAAACAATTGAATATCTAATTCAATACTAATACAGTACTGATATGATAGATCGTAATATGTGTGCAATATTTAACGATGGACTTAGAGTTGATGAAATTGTATTTTCAAACACGATTTTTCAGGAGATATAATTAAATGATTCTTTAAAAGGAAAATGGTTCGTTCCCCATTAAAAAATTTCGAACTACCAAATATACTTAATACGGTTTAGTCTGTTCCGCTGCTATAGTGAGGAACATCGTAAGAGATAAAACATCCAGTTAAACAAGAAACCAACATTCCCGTTCTGATGAATCGGTCGCGTCCGATTCATCATTGAAGAACGCATCAACCGCATTGGATCAAGCTTGGTACAGATCCACAGCGAATACCAGGCCACGCAATGACCTCGATCTCGATCGACACCCCGTCGTGCGAACGAATTGCGCGCGAGCAACTGCCCTAAAAAGTTCATTGCCGACTAAATTGCTGGAAAAGTTCTCCTTCTCCCTTCGTACAGGTCGCTTCATAACACGTAGTTATAAATTTTAGAATAAACGAACTCTGTACACTTTAACCCCTTGTATCAGATTCGCAATGTAGATTTCATAAATAATCTACTAGATATAAATGTTGCTAACATGTTCTAAATCGGAGAAAAATTTTATTTTTCAGTTATCAACGCCTAAAAATTGTCTCGTTCGATTAAAGAAATTATATAATTCAGTTTTCCTCGAAGACTTTTTTTGCCACGTTTTACTCTTGTCAACTATATTGATTGTTAGTATAGCGAACTGTTACTGCAGTGTTTACTCGATCTATGTTCATTCTATTGATATTAGTACTCACACCCATCAAAAACGATCTATATAAGAACGATCTATAAAAGAACGATTTATCATTTGGATATACTTGTAATACGAAATACCCACTTGTGCAACCACTCCAGCGATTAGAATTTGTTCTGATTTAAACAATTTGTTTATTGCCATTGAATAGCCTGTGACATCTTTTTCGAAAAGATTGATGAGATCATTTACATCACAAAGTTACTCATCGATCATGTATTCTATATTTTTACTATTATAAAATATTTTTGAATGATCAATTTTTCTCTGTTAAAATCGTAGAGCAAAGAGGTAAATTACCGATTAAGAATTCTTTATAAAAATTGAAATGTTCAGTCCTGGATGAGATATACAGATAAAACAGATGAAAGAATCAAAGCTTCAGAATTGTTTAAACAATATGATTATATCATATATATATATATATGGAGAAGATGTTACTGGTAAAATAATCACACAGAAGTTGTTAAAGGGGTTTAAAGGAAGAAATGAATCATTAGATGACGAGCCGCATTCGGAATGCCCATCTGCCAGTGACGATTAGATACGCGAGTTCAAACCTAACAAAAAAAGTGTGTTCAGATAATGTACAAATTTTTAAGTGTGAAGAATGAACCGTAGGAAAATGAATCCACTGGTTTCCGAAATACTTTGAAAATACATGGTATAATGCAGAATTTGATCATTGGACATACAATTTTGTTGAAATTTCTTGGAGTTGTAGTTTCCGGAAAATGATTTATACGTATTGCTTTTTATTGGTCTTCATCTACGTTGCAAAAAGGAAAATAGTCATTAAAGTTGCCGATAAAAAGTACATTCACACTGTATTTAATGGTAAATAAAACTTGAAGATTTTCTATACAATGTTTAGAACACACAAAGCTCGTCATTATTTATCTAAGGCATTGTCTTGCAGTCGAAAATCTTTAACCGTGTTACGAAATATCAAAAATATAATGTAGTTTAAGAATATGTCTTAAGACTAAATCTACCACGATCAAGTGATTAGTTTCTTATTTTGCAATTATAAGAATTATAAAAACTTTTCTGTGGAAATTGATACAATGAATTGCATTATTAAAGTAACTACTATAATAAAAAGTGTACAAAATCTAAGTAAATTTGATCCGAGGTTTATGAAGCAATGCATATTTGTCAATTTGACTGCTAGATAGTTTTAGTGTTAAACTTATGACCGTAACTCAGAGTCAGTCCCTGATTAAATCGGGGTTTAAAGGTCCCCGATTCATTACTCAGCCTCTGATTTATCGACGATGTACAAAGAAATGGCTTACCAAGGAAGGTTTTCCATTTCTCTTTTGGAAAACGAGGCTCCTCGCGGAGAGGGGCAGGTATGTCCAATTTGACGATGCCATTCCCGGATCCGTTCGGTATCCCAGGATGTCGACCGAGGCTGTCGATCTTCTCGTCCTCCTCGTCCACGTAATAGTCCGAGCCGGATGCCACCCCTGACCACTTGTCCTTCCCCTTGGTCGGTGCACCAGGTAACAATGGCTGCCGTTGGTAAACGTCACTCGATTGTGCCATTCCGTTGCTACTTCCATCAACCGCCGCCTCGACGTCTCTCTCGTGACCCTCTCCGGCGTCCAATGGTCGATCGAAGCTTCCGTAATCGCTATGCAGACTTTTGACCTTGGGGTCCAATACCATCCTGTGAACAGAAAACACGCGTGCAGTCGCGACAGCCGAACGCCGAGCGGAAACAACATCGTTTTTCCAAGGAAATCGAACGATTCCGCGATCCCCAGCGACAGCGAGGATGGAAAATCGCGAATTCCATGGAAAACTCTAGGAACCCTAATGCACACGGACCTTCTGTCGTTCGAGGAATCGGAGCAAAGTATGTTGGAGAGTGAGAAGCAGGTTTTTCGTATCTCGGTCATTTCAAGACTCGAATAAGTTTCCATAAATGGTACTTCGATGTTAGCGATATTGCCTGTTAAACAATTGATTCATCTGGTAATGTTCGATACCATAAGAAATATTTCACAGATTTCAGTAAACGATACAAGTTTCGTCAATGTACATATTCGTGCCATCGGAAGTATCCAATAGATTTCTCTAATCGTGATGAATATATATGTACATGCATCGAAATTGTAGCTAATAATGCATTTAAACATGTGAAATAGCTATTGCATTAGAATGCGATGTGATAGGAGATTTTCAGAGCCATTTTTTGTTTAGCGTACTTTGGAGAAGCTGTAGGCGTTATTTTGCAAACTATCACTTAACACTGGCACTACTGTGATGTATTGAAAAAAAAAATGCCTAATATTATGATAATTGACCACGCAACACCTATTATTTCAGATTTTCAACATAGAAATGGTATGAACAGCTATTATTGACTTCAAATATATTGCTTTGGAAAATGGATAGAATGTACCACAGTTGTACATTATTCAAATAATATTTCGAACAAATGCTTCGGAAAATATTGTATATGAAAAATATTTCAAGTAAATTCTTGGAATAAAATCTTTCTTGAACAGTGCCCAATTTTGGTCTCTACTGCAATTACATCGGTACCCACGTTCGTTCAGTAATTATTTCAGCAGAAATAATAAAATAATAATAATTAAATAATATGAAATATCCGAAACCTGCATACTTTTTAACACTGATATCGTCGATCTTATCTCGTCACTTTACATTAGGCAACTAGAAGATTCTATACAAATACGATGAGAACGGTACGCCAGTATTAATTTAGTATTTATTTATAGTTATACAAGATCGAGTTATTTCCTTGTTGCATGATCGAAATTTATCTCCTACTCATAGAACATGTTCAATATAACACTGTGAACAAAAAGTAAGGTGAATTTGTTTATAAAATGTAAATTCTTTATTTATTCTTTTTTGTTGTAATTTGTTGTCAGCGAGCTGCTTTATTGGACAGTATAAACGTTTAAAGAAGAACTATAATTTGATCTAAACACACGTCCGCACCACATGGGCGAATACATATCAGCAACAGACAGAGCACACCCAACGGAATCAACAAAGGAAGGTCGCACACGATCGTTCCCACCGCGCGCATCTACAAAACACGATCGCACATTGATTTCTGAATTATATTGATTTCTCACATTTTTTTATATTTTTTTTCCTAGGTTGGCAGGACTGTCTATAACATTTGCTAAGCGTCTCTTTGTCAAAAGGTTTAATTATCTCCGAGTTACACGTGTTTTTGTAAACAACCAAAAGTCATCACGATAATGCACCATGTCATACTGCATTGGTTCTTCGCGACTTTTTTGCCAAAAACTCGACTACTATCGTTCCGCAACCACCGTATTCGTCTGATTTGGCTCCGTGCGACTTCTGGCTATTCAGCAAACTCAAAAGGCCAATGCGGGGACGCCGTTTTGACACGATTCAGGAGATAAAAACCGAGTCGAAGAAAGTCTTGAAGGCTATACCGGAAGAAGACTATTCCGACTGTTTCGAGGACTAGAAAAAGCGTTGGCAAAAGTGCGTTTTATCGGACGGGGATTACTTTGAAGGGGATGAAATTGATTTGTAAGAATAAATAAAGAATTTACATTTTATAAACAAATTCACCTTACTTTTTGTTCACAGTAGTACATATATGCGTGAGGAAACATCGTGACAAGCATTTTCTTTTTAAATACAGACACAATATTCTGTACCAATTTGCGAAAATTATTCTTGGAATTGAAAACGTAGCTAACATTTGCTATGCAAATAATTGCAAATTTTATCCATTTACGAGAAAACTGATTGAATAAAATATAAAGCATATAGTAAAATCATTAAAATATTGTAAGAATGCTATTGTACTATTTTCAATTTATTACAATTACTTTAAAAAGGAATTTATTCAATTTCTTTTTAAAATTGATACAGAAAATGTTTATTTTGTGCAAACAACAGCAGTTTAGTTATATAAATTACGTAAAAAACACAGTAGCGGTACAATTGTTAAGTAATCAAGAAAGTTCGTGTCACTTTTAGTTTTTTTTCTTTAATTCATTATCCAAATATACGCATTGTTTAAAACAAAAGCAAGATTCTTATACGAATATTATGAAATCTTATACATTCAGTTATTATCGCATTAAGCTAAACAATTATTTCCAAAATCCAAACAGTTTCATGAGAAAAGCATAGCAAAGTTGTCTTTATAATTAAGACAGCGTTAACCAATACTTTGGTTACATTTGCTATAAGTCGCAAACATGTACAAGTTTTCTCAGAATTCAGCAAAGATTCTTCATCGCAAACTAAACGATTTAATCTTCTTCTCCACAACATAATTTCATACGTTCATTTTCTACAACCATTTACAGTCTACTTCCTAACTGCTCCAATTTGATTAATACTATTTTCCTACCTGATCCCCCAGTAGACAAGTGTTACATTTCACTTTTAGATCAAACAGCATTATCTATGCCACATCGAGCATATAAACTATACCAACGAAGTTAATTTACCAAACCGCTATATTTATTTTCACTGTTAGAAAAGAAACGTACGTTCACGGGTATCGTTTTAATGATTCCTAACCGTAATCAACTTCCTATGAAATCACAAATTCAATAACCATCTATCTTATCTTTCACGATTTTTATCGCTCAACGGAACATGCAGTGCGCATGCAGCCGGTTTGTTGACGCGCTCAACGATGCAGTCGCTCTAACGTTCCACTTTTAGTTATCCTCGTAGCAAGCGAAAGGTTATCGTGTTAAGGATACTTGTCGACTGCTTCAAGAACAGGCTTCCCCAAGATCGCGAATGGGCGAGGCATGATATCTGGACGAAGGCTGTGAATAGCACGAGGACATTTCGCGATTGCTCGCAGGAAACGGATACCGCAAGCTTGCCGATGCACAAAAGCACCAGCATAAACAGGTTTCCAGAACGAACTATTGGAAGACGAAAAAAGTTTCCCCGTTCATTAAATATCCTTTCCTGCTTCGCGTTATCGTTTAATGGAGAACCGTAATTACAAGTACGGCAGAAAATTATGTGCAACCGGTGAATAATCCTAGCTTCCCTCTTATCTTTTACTTCCATCTCAAAGATAGAATTTCCCGAATCAAGAGAAGTTATTTTTATACATCCTGCGAATGAAAAGCATCCTCTACATCAGTGATGGACATTATTCAAATAAAATTTTATTCGTATAATATCGTTAATAAATTCTAATGAATTTTCTGTGTTTGGTTTGTTTTCGGGCATAATTAACTTTACCTTTATCAAATAAGACATTAAATTAGTTATCTAGCTTCATAACAAGTCTAAGTCATTGTTGCAGTACAAAACTTAATAAGATTATTATAAGAAACTTTATAAGGTCTTCGTACTTTTGCATTTCAGTTATTCAACTTTAACATAAATTTACAAAATGCTCAGTCCAATAGAATATCATAATTTGATATTATTAAATATCATTGAATATTATAAACTGATCAATATGAAAGAAGAGCCGAGTGAAAGAAACCCAAGAGAATTATCGAGGGAGGACTCATGGAAAAGGTTTCCCGTTAATTTAATTTCCCGTCCCTTTCTATGACGTGTTCCATAGAAGCCGGCCCCGAGGCGGCCACTTTATCGCTCGACTCGATGAGCTTGCACGAAAATGATTGAAACCGTCGGTTGCCCGGCCGCAGGTCGAATTTAATTAACTAGGGCTGCGTTCCTTTGTAATGATTAACTCGAATCATGGTTAATTGCTGATTTATCTTAACGCCCGTTCAAGTGCCGTGCAACTTCTTATTCGCTTCCGTCGTAGACGCTCAACTGCTGCCATGAAAAATTATGCGTGGGTGGACAGGCGACTTTACGTCGGCGGGTCCCATTGCACTCTGCACGCATGATAAATTCAACGCAGATAATCCGTGTTGGATGCTAAGTCCGTCGATGCTTTATGCGACCCGATAAGCAAAGGAAATTCCATCGACGCACGGATATTTGTCCAATTTCGCTAGCCATAACTATTTTTTTCATTTAATATGTCTCAAATGTACTTACCGACATATTTGTAATAATTTTTATTATTTAACGGATTCAAAATGTACCGATTCATTTATATTCAGTTAGACTGTAAGGGCAATGTAGCTTTTAAGGAATAATACCTAAGAACCAAGAGGCGCGACGTCAAAGAATACGGGCCGGCGTCAAATAAACTTACTATTACATTCCTACATTATTATTATTTGCATACAAAAAATATAAAAGAAACTGAAAACAATCAAAAACAACTTAAAGATCGACGAAAACTATGTGAAACTATTATAAAGTATTAAAAACCATTAAAAACTATTGCAAAGTATTAAAAATTATTGAAAATAGTAAAAGAAACAAAAAACAAATAAGAACTGTTGAAGAATTTTATATCTTGGTTTTGTCACATTAGTGAGTCATAGGTTATATTTTATTTTGCTCATACATCAATGTAAAAGCCGTGTTGGCACGACTTGGTAGCCACTTCTTTTTGCGCTGTTCACAGAAACCTTTACGGTTTCCAATGACTCGAAAAAGAAAATCGGGATTTACTTAGAAGCCGAATATCGACAATGTACTGATTCATAAATCTACTGTTTTGAGAAGTAATAATCGAGAAGCTAATAGAAAACTTACTCTTATTTAAAGCAATGAATCCACAATGAAATAAGAAATTCTATTTCACGACAGAGAAGAACAAACCAGATAAAGTGTCAAAAGACTCAAAACTAATCTAATTTACTCATTAGAAAAGATTGGCAACCTTAAATTATGTATAAGCACCTAACATTTAATAAACACCCCTTGGGGCTTGTTATCCATTATTCATTGCGTTGTAACAGAAAATTTACTAATTGTAGGAAACATTTTGATTAATACCAAGCATATTAATTATCAATAAATGATATTGCATCTCATTAATTCTTCCACCCGTCATCGTTAATGGCTTATTAAAATAAGACTGCACTTCAATCTTTATTGTGAAGAATAAATATTAACCACTTGACTAATGATTTTTTTCACGATTGTACACATTAAACCTCTGATGTTAATAATTTCAGGTATGAAAAAAATATTATGTCATAAAGTGAATTTTGTAAAATTCGCAGCAACGATGAGTTATGAGACATTTCAAAGAAGTTTTTGTTTATGCGATAAACTTATAAATTATATATAAACAAAAGAATTATAAAATGGACTTATAATTTTATCGCGCTCTATGTCATTGTGACTAGCAGAGTAATATAATTACACGGAATTATTTAGACGAACTAGATCGACATCTGACACCAATTACATTTCCCCTAACATGGGTTAGGTTGTCAAGGTTATTTAAATATGACCGTTCGTTACAATGGCCCTCTCCGAGAAAGAGGAAACGTAAGAAAGAATATTCACATCGGCCTATTATACGATCGTTTTACGAGTTTACAGAGTCTTGACCTCTGGGCTCCGATAAACGGACGAAATGAAACCTTTACGATTCTGACGTCGTAATGTCGAAACCTGAGGAATTTTACGACCCGGATCAACCGACGCACATTGAGACAAATAGGCAATCGAGATGGAAGAAAGTCATGTCAGAATATACTGTCCTTTGCTCAAAAGACGTCCGTTGAACGTCCGAAAATGAAAGTTTGAAGTGTCCCGTTTACATAGACCACGTACAAGTTAGCACAAATAACGTACATGATGATTAAGATTTATTTTCATCTAGTTTTGTATTTTGTCCTATTGTACAGTAATCTCTATTCATTGTGGGAAATAACAAAGGGACAAGGAACTGGGACGCATACTGAAGATATCTCCAACAAGGAACGATCGATCTGGATATCGTTATCCTTAAAGCGTTCGCTTTCGCTGGTTTCTGTGAAGGCCACTCGCAAAGGAGACATTTACTAATCACAGAAATATTTGCTTCGTGGCTGACCAATCTATGAAAAATGCAAACGAGTTGCTTATTCGAAGCTATTACAGAGTTTAATTCGATTCTGCGCTCTATGAGACAGATTCAATAAATTTTATTCCAAAATTAAATTAATTAAATTTAAGATTGAAAAGTGAATTTTAATAAATCGTGACACTGGACAAACTGTGAAAAGTGACGATCTCCTCCCACAAAACATTTTCTTCTATCATTTACACTCCTGAACCACAGAATACTGCTGCGGAATGAATCATTTTTGCATATTAAGTAACGTTTCAGTTATCTTTAATGCACGATGTCTTTGAACAACACGTTGTGTTAATTAAACATGTGGCCTGAAGTATCAGATTTCTATTTTGCAACCGTTATGTTAACATTAACCATACCAAGTGCTAAAAGTGACTGACATGTGTTGCCTTATGAAAGCTACAAGATTAAATTTACTTAGATTTGGTACAATATTTATGTTACTATGTACTGGAATAAAGAAATTTATTTAATGATTTCCGATGAAAGTGTTTTACGTAATTTCAATAATCGTTAAAGATTAATTTCATATAAGGAATAAAACAGTGTAAAATTACGATCTTCAGTATCTTCGAATTTCAAAATCACCTGTTCATACAATAACGCGTGCAAAACCTGTACCAGACTTTAAAAGAAGCAAATACTAAAATGTACACAACCAAGACTCGTTTCTTGTTTGAATACCCCAGAACCAGTTCCGTGTATTGAGTACACCTACATTTTCTCTTGAAAGCGAAGTATCACAGTCAGGTTACAAACGGTGATCATTTCTTCCGATTCGGAGATGATAGTAACAATTTTGCGCAGCTGTTTGAACTCCATAATCTGTTTGAAGAAAGGATCGGTTATTGTGACGCATCGAGTAAAATTTTAGAAGCACTTCAGTCACGATACCGTGCCATCCTCAGATTAGACGTACGTTGGAACCTTAAAAGCTTGAGACACGGTCGTTGGGCGCATAAACGGATCGACGTGAGTCTACACGGAGAATCGTAGGAACTAGGAACGCCGATATCCACTTTGCATGCGGCTTGATAACCGCAATCGTATGAATTCGCGACAACGCTAACGACCAAGCTTAACCCTAATACCGGTCGCGTCGTTATCGTGCACGAACTATCCGCGGAAGCCTCTCATCGGCGGACAATAAATTCTTTGTTGACCAGCGGCGGCGTTCGGCCAGTTTAATTATAACCGCGCGTCATCGTGTTATTCACGTACCGTCGAATCAGACGTGTCGATCTGTACGTTGCAGACAATTAACATATGTACACGAGTAATTACAGGACCGTAGCTCCAACCTTCGCATGTTCCTCAGGGCGAAGACAGGGTAAAAGGATAGAAAGTTTGGGTATCTTGGATCTTAAGATCTAGTAGAATATAGTATATGTTGTATACTATATTTAAGTTTGTGCAGCACAGTCTACGTTAATTTCTCACGGTCCTATCTACACATTATTTAACTATTTATTAATAGATTAGGGAAACTAAAGAACAGTTTCATTCGCCAAATGAAAGACTACACACCGTAAAAAAGAAATAATTGGAGCTAAGTTTTATTGCAATTTAAAAATGTGCTCGTGTAATAAATACGTAAAGGTCTGTAGTTTATATATAACTGTTCTGAGATATAAAAATAAAATTGGTATCTCTTATTAATTAAACAGCAATATTAGAATGGCTATGTATTAATTAACTAAATCTGAATTGTTTTATTTCAAACGAACCAGGTAACTTTGCCTGGAGCTAATCGATATCTTTTTTTTTACTTATGAAACAGCATTTCGAATAGTAGTGTTTCTTTGAATAAGTGTTCAAATTAAAAATGCACGCAGAAATACGTTTTCGGCATTATAAGTGACCATAAATAATTAAATAATAAGTTTCACTTTGACTTTTGTCATGGTGTTTCATTAAAGTCTTGCTATTCTAACAGTCGCATTCTCATGATTTCAGTCAGAATTAAGCCTACATGTATCGTCAGGACTAATCCGTTCATTATCAAAGACGACTATACATATACTGTAATCATCGGACGTGAAACGCTCGTTGCATACTAATAGTGACTATACATATATTATAGTCACCTGCTGTATTGAGCGTCCTTTCGATTCTACAGGTAATCTAAAGACACTTGTCTTTAATTGAAAATTTGTAACTGAATGACATTCACGATGAAATATAATTCCGTTGTAGGTACAAAAGGTTAACAGATTCTTTTTTTCTCGATGAAAACCTAGATAATAGCTACATTTAATTAATATTATATCGTATTATAAAATTATATCATAATAAATCTTACATTAAGTTAAACCTCATTCTATTTTATGTTCATGATTATTATTTTCTAAAAATTCATGATTATTTATATTATTTTATGATAATTATTTATTTCGTTAGTAATTTTTATAAATTAATCACTGATATTTTGTTATAATTTTTCAATAACCACATCCGTGATTTTGATCGAATATTTTCTGCTAAAGATGAAGAGACTGATAGTTCTATTAATATCTAAAGGTTATCGATAGACACTTAAAATGCCCAAATAGTACTGCAATTATGAATTCGCATTTTACATAAATATACTGTATGAAAGCAAGGTTTGTGCTCCCGCGTGTTTACACTCATGCGATAAAACTATATAAGAAATTCGCATACATTCATACTTGGTGACTAATACGTGATAACACAATGTTCGAAGTGCAATAAATAACTGCGTATTGGTTAATGTTTATACAGATGACATATCGTTCGACGAGTTTGATGTACAGTTGTATTTTTTACGATGTTCAAGATATTTTTCGGCACGACAGAAAATTCAAATTTTTCAAATGCGACGGTGACAGAATTACTTTTTTTTTTAACAAGAAGTTTCTATCAATTAAATAGTAACGCTTCATAAAACATAAATATCATTTATTTTCTGCTGTAAACATTTTGGTTATAATGTAGTTTTGATGATACAAGAAAAGAAGAAAACGTTGATTAAAATGATGTATAAAGACTAAAACCTATATTACAACATATTTCAAACGAAATTTGTCGTGGAAATAATCTTTGAGATAAGATATGTTTGTTTTTTTACGAAATTTTACAATTCTATACTATTGAAACGTACTTTGCATTCTTTAAACTGATAAGATTTTCTTTTGTTTTAACTTACAAATAATGCAGCGCCAAATTCGGAAAAAAGACGAGCGTACACAATGTGCAATCTAGTTCCAATGTATGCAAAGAGTTGAATTTCTGTGGAGACTTCGAATTTTTAAATTTGTTGCTACATTGCTTTTTAACCTAAACTAAAGTTAGAAAAATTCAGGGTATTTTTAAAACGTGTGTGTATCAAAAGCTTATGAAAGCAATTTCATCTATGGATCCAATGTCTATTTTTAAAAGGTATTTTGTTTCTAACGATTCGAATTTTATCCAAAATAAGAACTGTTTGTTTAAAAAATTTGGAATGTTTGAAAAAGGTTTGAATTTCCGTGAAAATGTTTTTAATTGGAACGTTTCGTCGCATATTGCAAAATATCAGCCAATAGACTGAACAATGTAGGGCAACAATTGTTACTCTGTCGATTTAAAAAATGCCTTCACATAAATAGTCGTTCTATTGATCTTTTTCAATAATAAATAAAAGCAAACGTCTTAGTATGACAGTAACAGATATTTAGAATTATTTAAGTTGAACTATTAACATTTCTATGTATCGATTGATCTATTAAAAAATGCATGGATCCATAACAAAACAGTAAAAGGTGACCTTTATATAACCTTTATATGATGTGTCCACTTACAAAACTAATAACATCAGAATATGCTTCACATGATACCATTAAAATCTCTTTTAACACTTTTCATAGGAGTAATAATAGTTTGAAAATCAAGATATCAGAATCTGACGAAGCAACCTGTATAATTCGTTATACAAGTTTCAGAACTGAAATGAAATGTTGAGGAATTTTGTTACGTCGGATTCTCAGATAATTACTAAAGAAAAATACTTGAATCTGCAAAGTGCAACCAAGATCCATGGCAGAAAATTGTCTGTGATACGTGGAAGGACACTGAAACCACTATCTGTTTGCATAATAGCTTTTAAGAAGTGTTTACTCAATGCGCCGTATGACCGCGAAGTCTTTGTATCGTTTGTTTCGGATGACACAACTTATGACAATGCCAAACGAAAAGGAGTTCAGTCAAACGTCTACTTATGTAACTGACAAAAGATGACTCATGGCGCTAAAACGCCTAACTTCGATATTAAAAATTTAGTTTCCGTTATGTAACCTTCTTTGCAAACACTGATTAACTCTAGAAAATGAAAATTTCATTTGCTAATAATATGTAAATAATACATAGAAATAAATAAAGGAGAATAAAAAAAACGTTGCGCAGAAATATGAAAGATTCACGTGTAATAAAACATAATGTACGATTTTATGAAATTATAAGAAATGTATGACGTTAATGACTTGAATAATAATGAAATTAGTTTGTTATTTGGTATAGGAAACTTGAGCCTCGTACCATTGGCTGTTAGAATAGCAACTATTTCATATTATTTTACGTATTTATTTTATATTGGAGCAATAATGATTGTTGTTCTGAAAGCAGATGGCAATACTACATGAGCAAATTGGAAACGAATTTAGTATAACATTTTTTTATCTGCTGCTCCATTTTCGAGAAAATTAACTTTAAAATTTATCTTCGTAAAAGATTTAATTATCGTCTACCTTTCTACCGCAGTTATCTCCATTCGAGATAGTGTTTACAACCATTAATTGTTGCGCACTACGTAATAAGCGGAAAGTTAATCTCTGTAAACAGTTGGCTGAATTTAGTTCGACTAGTGCGATAAAAGTTTATGAGGGCAACCGCACATGGATATTTCAGTGATACTGGAACTACTAAGCTTTAGCAAGCTCGTGGAATCGATAGCCTATTCTTCGATATGGCCGATGAAGATGCCCATTGTTCACGAATTACGGTTTCTCGGAACTCGGTTCACAATGAATGCCTTCCTTCGAATGATTCTAATTTCATGGAAGTTCTCCTAAAATGGAGTCGCATTAAGAAAACAACGGTATACGTGTATACGAAGAATATATCAGCATTTAAAGAGATGCTAAACACTTTTCCGAAACGCTAAAGGCGGGAGTCTTTTCCGAAAACGTACTAATCTTATAATACAGTAAATATATTTTCATGATAGGAATTCAAGTAGGTATCTTCTCAGAGTAAATATACACACGTATCTGTTAGCCGTATCAAATACAATGTTATCTCAATCGATATCGCCATACGTTTGAAACCTCAAAATCGATAAAATATCCAAACGTTAATCAATACTCGATTCGCAGTACTTTTCCATTAACCGGTTTCACGCCCCAATTGATAGTTAAAATGTAGATACCACTGTTTAACGCCTACTTCGTATTCTCGTAACCAGTAAGTGGTACTTGTACCCTTTTTAAGTTAAATACGAATTAGGAAACCATTTTCTTTCTCGATCTCTAAGGTATCTAATTTTAAGTAAAAGCAAAATTTTCAATTTTAAGACTTTTGTTCACTAAATTATAACAAAGAATCTTCGCACTCCTGCACCTTCGTGTAAACTTCTTTCTAAAAAGAAAGTTTTTATTTTCATGTTCTTGTGCTTAATTTTTTATTTTTATAAGGTGACCAATGAAAAACTTAAAGTTGAAACAAGTCATAACTTGTTTATGAGAAAGTGCGTCGTTTCGTCTCCTTCTAAAGATCTATATATTTAATCCAATCTGCAGAACTTAAACGGTACACATTTTTCCACATTCGTTTCAATGTGATCTGAGATGATCTTATACAATCGTGCGGTTAGACGTGTTCTCATAGCGTCAGGAGAATCAATTGTTCCCGCATTCGATTTCGTTTACAAGCTTAATCCAGTAAGTGACACGATCGAAGAAGATTGGAGTTTGATCGTGAGCTCATTTGCAAGGATATACAATCGCTCGGAACCATCTAAAAGGCGGTCGTCGAATTATTCAATCGAGTTCGACGAATCGGTATTATCGAGGAGAGAAAGTCGACTCGATAGCGAGAAACAGACGTAGAATCGAACACAAGACGATCAGACCACCAATCTGCACACTGTGCACGAGAATTCGCATAGTTTTGCAACAGGTGAGCAACATTTTAACGAGACTGTGGGACACAATGGCTCAAGCAGGCGTAATTGCGTCCGTGCGCACGAATGAAGCGTATTATCGAGATTATCTAGTCGAGTGGAGAGAATCGCACACCAATAAAACCGATATATCGATGATAATTGAGGGTGAAATGGTCACTACTAATTTTATGCAAATTCATGATAACTTCCTGTCCTTCCAAGATGACTGTGAGACAGAGTTGAGCGCTATCCGAATTATTTCGAATAAATATTCATCTAATATAATCATTCGAATGAATCCTTTTAATTCGAGTAAAATATTCATTATAAGTAACAGCTTAGTCCATCTATTTATTCAAATAATTCTTAACTTTTTTGTGCGAATAAATTATTCAAATAGAAGTTATAAAATTACTGACCGTTATCTTATTGACCGTTAGATGCACATTTATTTTATTTTATTATTTTCGAACTAGTCTGACATTTTTAGAAGTCTATAAAAAGAAATATGTAGTACTATCGGAATAGTAACATGTCTAATTGCATTTTTTGCTGAATTACGCATAATCCGGATAAAAACTGCAAACTCAGCAACATACCTTCTGTCTAACGGTACCATCTCAAGATGCACAGGTAAAGCGCGCATATTCATTTTATAATCGTTTACACTAATCAGTTACACTTTCGATCACAAATAAATTAAAAATTGCCCGTATTCTATAAATGTATATATATAAATAATTAATATTATTAAATATTAATGTATATTTTATATTCATATATTTTTTAATTTTACTTAAATCTTTCAGAAGAGCGAAATATTTTTGCGCTGCGAAATTAAACTTCTTTTCAAACCGCACATAATCATAATATTTAAATATAATAAAATAATACATAAATAATTTAGTGCGAAGCTTATTTGTTTATGGTGCACTATTGCAACTCTAACAGTGAACTACTAATGAAACATGTTTCACAACGCGGAGATTAACTGAACTTTGTCTTGCCGTCAAACAGATGTAGTTCTGACTGTGAAATATCGTTGTCATACGTCTGGAAAAAATATTCATAAACATTGTTACTATAGTTGTTTCCCCTACTATAGGTATTCAGTTACTTCCAGCATAATGCGTCACTGACAATAGGCAGATCTTGACAAGGGAGAAAACGATCGCAGAGTCGTGACCAGTGTTTGTTGCTATTGCAGTGTTAATTCGTAACTATACTAATACACTACGATACATAACTTTAGCATATTTAAATGTGCTACACTTTTGGATACGCACACATAAAAATCATATATTATACGTGAACCTCCCATATATAAACAATGTTAATCGAGAAAGGTGTCTCTTATTGCAATAACACCAATATGTCAACTAGTTTATAATATCGGTCCATCCAAAATTCGAAAACTATCAAAAATTTAAGTGATACTTTTACACATTATAGTGTGCAGAAATAAAATATCATTTCTCCCTAAACTTCACTTATTTCTTCCTTCTTCCATGACAAATCAATCATTTTTGATCAACAATTTTTAAAAAGAGACATGAAAATATTACGCACAATTGACTCACGAATTATCCTACAGAGAATCGAAAGATTCGATGTTCCCAATTAAACTTTCCTTTGTTTCGGAACAACAAAGACTCCAAGAAACAATAGGAAGAATCAAGACACTCCAACAAAACGAAACAATCGAGGGGTCACAATGTGACGTTATAAATATTCGTTGCTTTAACTCGAGAACAATCATCACTTTCTTTCCTTTTATCCAATAAATAACTTTCAAGTTACACAAGCTTTCAAGTAAAACGAGCTTGTATCGAAACGGACAAATACCAGGTGGAAAAAATGATAACTTTATCGATATTCTGCCCATTGGCCAATTTATAATTAACAATGTGCCTAAATATGATCCTTATATGAAGTGTAACAAATGGGGGATATTTTTATACTTAAACCCTTCGCAATATCTGCCAATAGCTGCTCTGATTAGCACTTCTTCGTTTCTAATAATTACCCTAATAAATCGATTTTCTGTATTACGATTTTTCGAACACCCTCCATGTTACAAACAAAGGGCCACCTTTCTATTTTAAAATTAAAACGACTCTTTCGTTTGATCCTTACCCAAAAGTTTAATAATAAGTTTAATCGATATCCCTTCTGTAAAAAATTTTCACAAAATTATTTATTGTTGTTTACACGTCGAGATCTAGTATTTGAAAATTCTCTTTACTCCATACATCTATTAGTTCTGTGTTCATTCATTGAGCATGGGAAACCGGTTTAATTTATTCATGCCAATTTTGTGGGTTCGACGAGTCGCCCTCTTAGGATTTCTTTTAATTAGTGTTAATGAAAATGTGTTTAAAGCATTTGCTGTTACTGAATCTGTTTCTTTCTTAGTAGTTGGAAAATCTTTATAAAATAATTCCTCCCAAGTAAATTTCAACTTCCAATTTATTACTACATTTACTACATTTCGATCGAGAAAAACTGATTTCTACTTTCAACTTTTTCACCCACTAGTAAATTGTTATAAAATTCTCCATAAAATTATAATACAAAATGAAGATCAACCGTCGACTTTCGAAAAAAAAAGAAAAAATATATATAAACTTTCTCGCTACATCAACAAGATCGATTCGTATCTGCAACGTCACGGCCTATATACTTTACAATTACCGTGCCGTTGATCCTATACTCCATTTTTCAAGCAGTTTGGCATTGATTAATTATTTCGTGCGTTCGCTGCGTACTGTTTTTAAGATCTAAACGTTCGCTGATGCCGCGAGAAGTTATATCAAATATTTATTCAGCGATTGGCGTTTAATATTGGCGGAACGATGCACTCTTGACGAGCACCGAAATAAACACGTATAGGAAATCGATGGAATCGCGCATCTCGTAAATCGAAGGACGTGGTGACGTAATACCAATACATCTACCGTAGTTTTCGAGCGGTTTTTCGAAAGCGCAAGATGTTTGTTCGCGGCGAACGATTTTTAATTAGCTACCGGCGCACGGTGAAAGCTGCTGAACGCGTTGTTGCATGCATCGACTGTCTCTCTCTCTCTCTCTCTCTCTCTCTCTCTCTCTCTCTCTCTCTCCAATCATATAACGTTGAACAGTACGGTTTTGTTTCGATTACGAGATAGGGAAAACAAAAAATATGCATCATGAATTAGGGGAAAGTTGTCGAATGCGTTATTAGTGACCTAAATTGCACATCCTAAATTAATTTATTATTATACTATATATATATATATATATATATATATCAATAGTATATACAACATTTAATAATATACTATACATAGTGAGTTGGAATAGTACAACCGAACAATAGGTAATCCTATGTGAAAAAAAAAAGAAAATAATTTGGTATAACATTTTCTTATCCTTATCTCTGTTTTCGAGAAAATCGACTTTATCGTTTTGTTTATCTTTGTTCCGTCCGTCTATTCTTCTACTGTAGTAGCCTTCATTCAAGATAAAGTTTATAAATATTGACAATTGCTATATAACAAAAAACCGATTAAAATCTGTCGTAATAAAGTGTAGGATTTTAATGGATACTGCAAAAGAGTTGAAATACCTTTAATAAACTTATAGAATAACCTCTCACGAAACTGGTAACGTAAAAAGACTTAATATTAATATTATCTAAATGATGTTTAAACAGCTGGAACAAGGGATAATCCGATTGTGTAAGGTCTGATGAATATACTGCATAATACGGAACTTTCTATCTCGCCAAACGGGTGACATACAAATCGTTTATAAAGATTAGATAAAAGTTTTCTATAACTAAAATGCAATAAAATGACAATATCACTCATTTTACCAAGCTGCGACAGTGCTTTATGACTAAACTTTGGGTGTCATGCACTTATGATAAAATTGAGCACCTGTGATTTAAAACAAGATTAATATTAAAAGTATTTCTATAAGTAAGTTCTATATTTATTTTCAGGTTAATTGAGATTATTAAAGATTTTCTGTTTTTCTTCTGCTTATAGCAAATGACGATGAAAATTATAATTTTGGATAAAGATCTGCAATCTATTTATGGGCATTAAGATTCCAAAACAGGAAAATATTGAAAATGAACGTCGTAACCAGCATAACTCCTACACTAATCATAATAATGATTACGTGTGTATTGTTACAGTTATCTTGCAATGATTTTGTAATAAAATGTCTAGTCACGCGTAGTGTTGAGCTATGATCAAGAAACTGTTTCCATCAGAAAAGTGTAATGATTACCTCCAAAATTAATATAACTTCAAAGTGGTAACTCTTGAATAAATCTTTATGGAGGCGTTCGTGCTTGTAATTCGTCTGGAGATTGCACGCACTGATGGCATATGCATGCATATAAAATTTAATTTAAAATTCAAAATTCTGTTTGAAATATTATGTCTTTATTGATTCGTGTTTTAACGTCACTTGCAAGATTCCTAATTTGTGAAAACATAAGGCAGAACACCGTAAAAACACGTTCTTTCAAATCTCAGTGAGATTAAACTCATAATGAAGGCTGAATAAATATTTTAATTGTTGCAACTCATTTGTTTGGAAGAACTTTTCTAATGCGATACGACACAATGTATTCATTTTGGAGTTGGGTACTATTTGAATAAAATTTTATTTGAACAACATATCAAATAACTTTTTTTAATAAACTTTATACCAAATTTTGATTCGACCGATCTTTTGAATTACTTCTTCGAATAATATATACAGATTAACGATTAGATATCAAAACATGTACAACAGTGCTACACCAAAATATTTACTCGTCTTTGAACTGTGAAATCGCGTCGACATCGTTCTATTCCATGTTCTACAGAAACGTGTAGCATTTATCTACGTCACTCGATACAATTACTCGCCGAAGAAACGCCAGAGACAAACGGGCCAGATGAGAAATCATTATGTCAATTACAAATATGGCAGAGCGATAGTAATCGAAGACCTCAAATGGGTGAAAGCACCAAGAATTATGAAACCAATCAACGAAAATAGCTATGATGCGCGTCACACGTGTCCGGACACTGTAAGCATTCACGCGTCGTGCTACAGAAACTTCATAAATTGCTCGGATAACTACCATCAACGAGCAACAATAACGGTCATCCGAACAATCATCGGAATCGTCTCCATTACGTCAAACGCTAAGTTTCGCTTACGCCTGTAGTTTATTATCCCGATTATTTATTATCTCCCCGACCGATAATTATCGTCGAGGCAGGGTCGATAAAAGGCGTAACGTGAAACTATCAGAAAGCAATCGTCGACTCAGTACACCGAATCGATACCGTGCAACACAGATACCGCAAGACCTATTGATCGGCGTTCGTTCCTCCAAGATCGACTCGACCCTACAATTGAATAACAAATCGCTGGTGCAGTTTGTCCACGCGTTGCAGCTTGGAATTGCGCAATAATATTATGACTGAGACTACTCATGCGAGCGTCGACGAAACCATCGTTCGATCTGATCCGATTCGCATGATTATGCTCGAAGACTGTGAAAACATTCATAAGTGGTTAATCGTGACTTAATATGAACTAGCATGGATAATCAACAAGGTGTGAATCTTTACGTAAAACTAAAATTTTGTTAACCAAATGTAAAAGAGAACAGAAATTAGATAACGTTGAACTTTTTGTGCTAATAATTCGAATGAATCGATAATAATGTCGTAATAGTCTTAAATCTTTCTAATGTTGGCACAGTTTTCTATTTCATCTATTTAGCTACAGATACGTGTAATGTGTAGTTTAGTGAACAAATTACTACAGCTATAGTGATGTGAATAATTATATAAACTCAATTATATAAACTCAAAGTAGCTTTTACATTTTTAGCGATATTTAAGCAAAAACTTAATATAACGACGCATTTGTATATTTATATATTAGAAATAATATAAACTAGAAATATACAAATATGATATCTTTAAGTTTTCCTTTAGATATCAATAACGACATAAAAGATATTTTAAGTTTTCAACTATACGCACTACTGTATAGTTTGAAAAATATATCGATTGTCAATGAAATTTGCAAATATTAGTACTTTATAAAAGAATAGTAAGAATTCAATGTAACTAGGTTTTGATCTATAAACTGATTGTTTTCTGGTGAACTGTATGTATGTGTAGCACTATCTCTCCAACACGTTTTCTTGCTCCCTAAGCAAATCATTTGTATCCCCACAATTTTACTGCGCATTTAACTTCGAAGTGAATCCTGTCTAAGCAGTTAATCGTCTGCCAATTAGAACAAAGCAATTTCTGTCCTCGTCATGAACAGCTTAGCAAACTGCAGTACGAAGACGTGCAGCAGTCGAAGCACAACTGGGTGTTTAAAATACAGTGGAATATCGATTCTGCGGACCCATCGGGATCAAAACAGGCCGGATAAATCCAGATCCAACGGAGAGTCAAGACCTGGGCGCAATAAAATTTTTAAGTGGAACTTCATTTAACAACCGTCCAATTATTCTCGGTTTTGATTACTCGACATTCAATTATCCGCGATTTTGATTAACCGGCTCCTGTAACATTTATAATAACAAGTATCTACATATAAAGGTCGCATTACTTATGGATAATGCACTTTCGCATACAACGAACGAAAAATTGTGTCCAAACGAAATTGAAGTCATATTTTTACCTCGTTATACAGCTAATGGATCAAACTACCCTAGAGATATTGAAGAGAAATGATAAACGATTTTCAACGTTAAACGATTCCATTGAAATCAGTTAGCATACGAGAAGATATTTACATGAATGCCGATGTTTGTTACAAGATACAGTAGAGTACTATCAAAAAATCATGATGTAACTTATGAAAATATAAAATTTTGAATTCCTGAATATTAAATAAAATTTAACAATCGGCAGATGAAATAAACCAGGAAATGATATGACTTGTTCATACACTGTAAAAATGCGAAGCCTATTTATCAACCATAAATGAAGTAAAAGATTACAGGAACAAATAGAAAATGCGTGTCAGAGAATATGAGATTCTGGAAGAGTGCTTGCATTGCAACAAAGGGAAAACACGTGGATAAAAGAAGATTTTTATGAAATTTTCAGATATGAAAAAATCGTTGATACTGGCTTAATTTTGTGTTGAAAACCTTGTGTTATCGAATATTCTTAAATACTGAAACTCGAGTTCCTGTCGAAAAAATTAACATTCCTACCCATATTGATTGTATATTTTCTACTCTCCTCACTGAGTGTTATAAATCTCATTTATATCGCGATTCTTACACCAAATAATCGAAACCACGGATGAATGAAACTCCGGTTGATCAAAATCGAGGGTAAATGAAACTCCAGTTAATCAACAAGCGTAGATTAACAGACTCCGCTTAAACGAGGTGCCACTGCATGTGCGGAATAAAAGTGGCATAATCAATGAAACCGCATTAATCTATAAGATCCGAAAGGAACAAACGTCGATCAATACCAGAATAGGACATTATTTGAATGAAATCTTGTTCGAGTAATATTGCGAATAAATTCTTTAAATACAATTTATTCTAGGAATATTTCGAATAAATTCTACGAATACAATTCTTTAAAACATTTGTCGACTAAAACTTTATTTGAATAAATTCTTCGAAAAATGCTCAACCCTCACCAATAACAATTTAGAATAGAAAAAATGAACGCGCTGAGCGTTTTAATGTTCTTACAACTATTATGTAGAATCTTCTTGTTTCCATCACACTCGTTGCTAACAGAATCCTGCACACTTCTGTTCACAACCACTCCAGCATTCACTCATTTTCAGACGAACAAGCACCACGCGACGCGGACGAAATCGACCCTCAAGACGAAACGCGCACTAGCACGACCCGGCAACGACGACGACCAAAATACGGCTGGTCGTGGCCGTACATCGAACGACTAAAAGAGCTACTAGCCGTGCGGCCGGCTCTGTAATCTGGTGTGATTGGCCAAAATTGATTGATAATTGACAAAACGTGGCCGACGCGGAGTCGTACGGCCAACCATCGTAATGCGCGTTGCTTCATGCATGCTCTTGTATCAGTGGTGCACGATTAAATTTACTTTTAATCTCATACAGCATAATCATACAGCAAAAAGAAAAATGACAAACATACATCAGCGTGATAAACTAAATGCGTAAGGTAGAGAGGTAAGATAAAAAGTATTGAATCATCCTCTTTAAAACGGATTATTGTTAATTCACCGACAATTATTACGTCGACACCGAATTTCGTTATAATTTTCTTTTGTTACTTTCATTTCATGAAAAAAAAACAATACAAATGATATTGAAAATTATTTGTTGTATCTAAAATTGTATTTAATTCATATTATTAATAATAAATAAATACATAATACATTATAAATTGTATTAATTTTATTAACAGATACATACCGTCCCTTGCTCAGAAGAAATCCGTTGAGAAAAGTGTAGGACCGATTCCCACCAACCCACCCATGTTAACGCCTTGGCAGAAGTAGGGTAAACACGTTTCCCTAATTGTCAGAAATAATCCCTTCCTATTAGCCCTAATTTTTCACGAAATGAGGGATTCGAGTTCAACCGATTACGAACAAACAGCGTCTCCTGACTCCCGTCACCGTCTCGTCATTTTCGGTTAGAGGCACATCAGGCGCGTTTTGCCTGAGTTTTGTTTGGATACGTGCGTGTATTATTTATGCATCACGGGCGAACGGGACAAGTGACGGTAGTCAGGAGACGTAGAACAATTGAAACAAAATGAAACAGACGCAACAATTACAAGATGCAAAAGCGTTGACTTAACCTTAAGCATTAACTTCAGATTCTTTTGCTGAACACATGATTATTTGTAATTACTAATAACTAATTAACATCTTAATTGACTGTCCATTGCATTGTGCAGTAAACGTGCAGTACTATACCTATATTTTTTATATTTATGTTGTATCGTATAATGTTTTTAAACGGTTATCTTACACCTCTTAAATAAGTGTTCAATATTTATAAAGCATAAGTGAAAATAATCATGTTTTGGTCGTGCAGTATTACTTTCATATTCGCAGGCTTGTAATTCGAGTGTAGGAATTTTATAAATATATTACGCCAATAATTTGTTCGTTAGCTTATATTACATGCTTTTTGTTATTTTACTTTATCATTTTTTTGTTCTACCGAAAAATTTCTATTTTCGTGAATTGAATAAATAGAGATAAAATAGAGATACTGTAAGTCAGGGAAACTACTTTCGATTTAGAATTAAAGTACTTCGAATGCGAAGGGTTAATAGTCACCGTCCGAACGGTAACGCGTGACATTGGAAACTGTGATTCGAGAAAATACCGTCGAACGACGAGCAAGCACGAACCACATCGAAACCGCATTCCCTCGCGAACACCGAGAATGTCATAATGTGACGATTCATGGCGAGTCGCGAAAACACAGCATCGATACAGAAGTGGTGTTTACGTCACAAATAAACGGACCTGGCTTGTGACTCATTTCCTCTTTCCCCGTAACTGAATCACAGTATCACCTACAACGATTTACACACTATGCGGATACCTCGACTTGATGAATCCCCAGATAACCCTGTTTATCGCCTAAACATTCCCGCGATTTCTGAGTATCTCGCTGTTAGATTCTAAAGTAGTAGTACGCGAGTACGTATGTACTCGGATTTTATGAGCCGAACCGAACCCGGTTCGATTGCTCGAGCTAAGTTGACCGTTTTCAATGTTTCAAGTTACTAGAAATCAACGAACTGTTCGAAATAATGCGAGCTACTGAAAAGATCCGAACGATTCGAATACTCGGGCATTTGTATGATTTTAAGGTATTTGAAGACGCGTCTGACGTTTTTAAGGTTTCTTCTTTTCTTATTATTCCTAAACAACATATCCGACTGCTTTAAGCACAGTCTTTTCTTATTATTCAGGGATGTGCTGAAGATATTCCACTCCATTGAATCTTCCCGTAGTGCGATACTTTTACAATTAGACTGATTCAACCTTCAAAGATGATGCGACAATACAATTATCTTTTAATATTTCTAAGTGCTCCGTAATCAGATTCCGACTTAAGAATAGATACAATTACACTTTGGACTACGTTAATTTAATTTCTTGCACCGTTATTCGAGATCTAGGTGTCCATCTTTTCGACTAATTTATCTTTTACAATGCACATACAGAGTACGACAAGACTCGCGAACTCTTGCATTTATACAAATTCAAGTAGAGTACTCGAATAAGTCGAACACTTGTTTATTCTATTCGAAACTTGCTTCCACAAGGACAGATACCTGTCCCGGTAACGAACCAGTCCTGGATATCTTCGCCGTGTGTACATAGATAGGCGTAATCGGTACCGATGTATCAAAAAGTTGCATGACACGGATATCCCTTGTCGCGATTACTAATCGCAATCACGTAACGAACAGTCCATATTCGGAGATATCAATAATTATACTAGCCAGCTATGTCGAGTTGTATAACCAAGTGAGGCGCAGTGATAAGAGAAATTTTCTGGACACAAATCGATACCAAAGTGAATGTGAATTTTCTAAATTTCTTTGATTTGGTTAATACACGGATATATTAGCACGTATACAATTGTGTATGCAATACCCGTTAAAACCGATATTCCTACGTGGAATGGATTCAACTTCGACCAAATAATGAAGCGTGCGCACAGTGTGAATCAGTGCACAGTTCGAACATCGGTCGGAACCCAACCGTTCCCAGTAACGCGAACGAAATAGCATTACAATAGCACAGTACTAAAAATATTAATGAGCGGAGAAAGGTGGGAGGTTCGATTCAGCCTACCTGAACCCTCGCGCCGTAATTCACCACATTATTGTGGCCTCTCATTAATAACTTTAACATTAATTATCTCAAAAACTATAGGCTTTCTGTCCCCAAACCGAATATGATTAGATTCAGCTTTACAAGCTCTATCACTATACCAAATTTCATAAGCAAATGAATGTCAACCTTGGGAACCACCTCTCCTTACAAATCCAGATATTGTTCAAAAAGATACCTGATTTATCTTTTTACAGTTATTTAGTCAAAAAGACTAAAGTTTGTTGCAATTAAATTGTGTATTTTTAGTATTTCTAGCAATTTACTAAAACTGTTAAACGAAAAAATATATTTTTATCGAAATCCTGTTCCTTATAATGAACACTAAAACTATCAAACCAGGTAAAATTAATGGTGTCTGATTTTGTCTTTCACAATTACTAACATTGTAGAAGCATTTCTACAAGAAATTTTGCGATAAACTTTTTTATTCGATCATATATCATAATAGAAATCGTGTGAAGACTTTTATTTTGCAGTCTAATTATAACCCAATATGGAATGTGTTTCTGAAATTTTTAATGAGAAATGTGAATCGATGAATGCTTGATTGTACGATGTATTTCCTAGATACTCGAATTTCTTTAATTAGAACAAGTCCAGCATGTTCATCGACCATGAAATGATTATTCATTGGTCTGCAGCGTTTCTTGGTGCTAAAAACAATAATTCATCAAGTTAATACCTACACTTTGTTAAGTAACCCTGTCAATAACAGAACAAGTTTCCGCCTCATTATTCTATTTCCTCGTATACCAATACCGATCCGAACTTTTGTCTCCCTGTATTATCAATACACATTGTCAGCCATATTGATTCGTTTTCACAATATATGGGCACGACTTCCATAAAGCAACATTGTTTGAGAAATGGTTGAAACCGTCGAGGTCACGACCAATTACGCAGTAGGATAGAATAAATCGATGCTAATAATTCCTAACGCGGGGAATCGTATTAACCGTCGAAACAAATATACGTCGATCGTGTTTACGTAAACCCAAAGTTAGAATACTTGCTGCCAGAATGCAATCTTAATTTAACGCTCTGATGAAGCCACAAACATTTAATTAAAAATAATTCGGAATTTCCCAAGTTCTTTGTCTATCAAAAAATGTATGCATTCGTGGTACACGAAAATCTTGCAACATTCTAAATCATTATTTTACATAGATGATTTTTATAGGCGATATTTCAAAATTAAAACCCCTTTAATTCTAATGAAATAAGTAACTACTTATGATGACACGATTAGAAAGATATAATAACGTTTATAGAAATGGAAGACAGACGATTTGCAGCTACCTAAAATTTTATTAAATGAAAATATCTAAAAGTAATTTTTCTGCATTTCTGCAGTTTCATAACCAGGCTGCGGATCCTTATGCATTCATGATACACGCAAGGTTTTAAACTGCAAACGATCTGAAATATATTATTCTGAAAATGAAATGTATTATTATCCTACATGTATTCCAGGGCACTTCTAGTTGTCGTTAGTAATCTTTCCCCCTTCCTCTTATTTAAAAATTTTATTACAAAGAAGAACGTTATATCGAAAATATAAACGTTGACACCATATTAATCGCATCTTTCATATTATAAAAATCATTTTCGTTACAGAAACTAGATTAGAAATACCTGTTTTCAGCCATCACGGATCCTCAAGATAATAAATCAAATTCCAGAACCCCAAAACGGTGAAACTATGCGAGTAAAATCGCCAGCAAACGCTTGCAAAGTGTTCGCAATATTATTTTGCAAGCTAAACTCCGCTGCACTCGAAACGAGTTTCCCTGCGTCACTTATTTCCTGTGTTCTTAATTAACAAACAGACACTTTTTTGCATTCAATTGTCCTAGCTCGATGTAAATGCAGACATTTAACAGGAGCCAATGCACGCCCGATTCAACTTTCGTACTTTCAACCATTCGCGCTACTATCGTTCCTGCTGACTCAACACGCACTCGATTATGTGTATACAATTTTATTTTCGGCCGAAAGTGATACAGTCGGTGAAATATGATTTCCGATCGAGTGTAGCAGACATCACTACAACGCAACGGTTCGTTGTTATATACTCAGTGTCGTATTAATTCCTGCTAACGGCGACGAATAACGCGTGAACTTCAAGAAATAGTTCCCACAAACTACGAACTATGTCAACTGTAGCGACACATGTCGCCGATAACTTGCAACACGCCCGCATCCTTTGTCCACAAACGACATATACTTATTTCCATCCTTTTTTTACAATCATGGAAAACGCTTGCGGAGCACACACATGCTCGACCGTAAACAGAAAATAATTGCTCGCTTACGTAAGCCATAGTCGAGCAAACGTTTCCCACAAAAGCGTTTAGAAAAACTAACCGACACGTTCCTCAAACCGTTGTTTTACGACAAACAAAAAAAGGTCCCAAGAAGCCGATACCACTTATTTTATTTGTTGAGGAGATAAACGTCGCCACAGCTTATCTATTAAAAGACGTGGTCACCATAATTGTCCACCGACTTTTTATTGTACGTAGACTGAAGACATTTACGTAGAATTAGAAAAATTTTCTTGTATTATCTTTCCAATTCTTTTAATAACTTCACTGCTTTTAACTACGACCAACCATATTTTGCCACAAATACATAAAATTCTCAGTCTAATTATGACACTAACGTAATTGGAGTGCATGCAGTTTAATTCTGCGATGCGCACAAATTACAAAATTTTGTGCACCCTCGTTCTTGCTACAGCATCCCGAAATAATTGCATACACGAAACTTTTCTTCAGCCTGCTACTTGAAAGTATTTTTAAGATATAATTGTGGTATTTTTAGGAAATTATTACAATATTTTAGAAAAATATTAGTCTTTGTCATTCCAAAATCTGAAGAAGAAAGTGAGCATTTGCAGTAATTTTTGTGAGGAAACCTAGATAATCACAAATTATATTTTTATTAAGTTACTGTATGACGTACCTTTTCGTCGAAATATAGACAAAATTTCATAAAACATAATTATTAATTTTCTTTGGATGCTGAGTGACTCCGTATTTTCAACAATAATTTTATTGAAATTAATATAAAACAATAATTTTATTTCTTGAATTCGAAAATTTCTTGTAAGAACAATAAAACGAAAATACGTTAATTCCTACTAATATAAATTTTCGTGTACTTTATAAACGTCATAAATGCGTACATATTCAAAGATTTGTTAACAACATGCAGAAAATTAATTTGATTACGTTGTTATCCAGAGACTCCACCCTTGAATGTCGTTAATGCGAACCTAATTGTGAACAACTGACAACGTACAATGGCTTTGGAAACTACTTGAACACTGGACTTCTGATCGCATTCTATTATAAATCATTCAGAATTTACTGTGTATAATTTACCGTGTTGATTGACATTTGTCGCGCAATAGGGTCAACAATTAGCGCACCGTTAAGCACATTAAAATGCCGATTACCGAGACGTAATGAAACCACAAAGTCTTGTAACAGCATTCATAGTTATAAAATTATTTTCAAACACTAGAGCTCTGAAGTCATTATTTTATATTATTTAATAACAATAGCGAGAATATATTTATTGTGATTTCGTAATAATTTTGCTTGAAATGATTCTTCACAATCTTACTAATCCTATATTATAAAACTGTTTAGTCCGTGTCTTTTCAACAAGTCTTGTTCTGGTGTTAAATAACGACGTACACAAAACTAATTCGATTTTCCTCGCGTGAAGTAAAAACTTGTTCTAACAAAATTTGCTCTTTACAGTACTTATAATACGTATTAGTATAAAAATTGATTTTTCACTGCAGATGAAGAATTGTGTAATTAATGTTCGATTTACGCGGCAATTCAATTAAAGCAATAGTCAAATATGCACGACAAGAAGGTACCACATCATACAACTCTTTTCAACTTGTGAAGTAACACATTACATTGTCTTCGATGTTTACCGTATTTAGACCAAATTGCAAACTATTTTATTAGATGCTATTATATTTTATAACCAATCAGCTGTTGCAACCTCTTTGAAAAGTATGTTCTATAATGTGTAGCAAAAAGTAAGCGATGCAATGATGACTAATAGTACTTCGACAAATAATATTTCGTTTACACTATACACAGTTTTTTTTATAATAATTATGTCTATTTTTTATTTGTTCGTTTTATTTCGTCTTTGCTTCCAAACATTAAGAACATTTCAAAATTTATGAATATAATTTAGTTTTCACTAAAATTGCAATTTAAACATCATATCGTAACTACTTCTACGCATAACGAATATACTTGTTAAAAACAGCTGACTGGTTAACAGTATAGAACATATTATTTTACAATATTGTAGAATAATTGGCAATCTATGCGTTCAACAAATTACATACTCTTTTCAATTCTTTCTAACAACTTTCAATAATGTTCTAATTGTGAGATCTTGTTGGTAAGTCTAAAATTTGTATATTTTACAGTTTGCAATACTTATTCACAAACTTTGGTGTATTGAAACTTGCATTATCCAGTTGATAACAAACTTAAATTCGAAATTTTAAATGCATGTTTCTTGAACTATTCTTTAACCATTTAAAATTTTGTATCTGTATTTTCGAAATTCCTGATGTCAAACCAGATCATTATATATCTCCATGTCGACTTCAACATTTCAATATCCTCATTTCCTTTTTCAAATCGTGAAAATAGTGACCCAGTAAAATCAATCTTACACAAAATAATTCATAAAACACTTACAGCAAACGTATCAGTAAAACTTAGTGCTGATAGAGAAAAAAATTTTCAAAAATGCGCTACATTTTTTGTCACAACTGCTCTATTCTCGTTCCTCTGTGCAAATCAATTCAACTAGCGGACCAAAAAATACTTTTTCAAAATCGACAAGTAATATGAAAGATAGTATTCGTCAGCTGCGATCATAGTAGCTTTATATAAAATAGAAAAATAACAAGAGCAGACAGAAAGTTAGTCCGACGGGTTCCTTTACTTACGCGTCCAGCAAAATAACAGTTTGCACCGGCTTCATGTTCGCGCGCAACGTAAATATGTACTACGGGCCGCGGAGCTCGCGGTAAGTAGGCAAAGGAAAAGGAGGAAGACGGAAAAAGAAACCGAAGGCGCGAAGAGAAGAGGGAGCAAGAGAGACTGCGCTATGGTATGTGGCCGGTAAAGAGCGGAGCGACCATATTACTGAAAACTATAGTCGTCCTACATGCGCATCGATATGCACTTCGTTAGGCTCCCGACAAAGCGCAAAGCTCGAAGACTCGAGCAATTCCGAATTCCGATCAAGATTGAGAACTTCGTCGACGTTCAATCAGCTGGGTCGAGGGTGCTCCTCGAACCCAGACCCTCGACCGAGAACTACTGCCGATCTACGCGGAAAAATTCGACCGATTTCAAGGAGGAACGGGACGCGACTCAAGTGGCAGAATGAATCGGTTCGGAGCCGCGATCGTAATTACTCAATCACGTTTGGGCGTCGTGATTCGTCTCGCGTTGTTGGCGCCGTGCTCGACGCTCCCGACGCTCAACCACTGTGTATCAATGATGTCTATATTCGCATCGTTAACGACACCACCGATCGATCTCCGACGCAATCCAGATTCCAACGGTGAATATTCAACGCGTTCAGACGAGCAGTCCGATTCGAGCGGGTGCCTGCAAGGTCTCGCGAAAGGTACGACGTCAAGAACACTGGCCGGTTCCCGTAACTACGTCGGCAGAGCTCGGTCACGTTCGAAGGTGTCTGCATGATTTGCGTTACCGACGATTCTTGAAATACCCGGCACCCGGAAACACATATGCACGAAATTATTTCGACTTCTATCGAGAGACGTTGCAGAGTCTCGCTCACGCCAATTGTTGCGGAAGGTAGAATAGTAGAGCCGATTACTGTGGGGTTATCAACTATTGTTTGTCTCTTCGTTTTGTTTTCCGACATATTTATCTTTAAATTTATCAAATAAGATGTATTATATATTTTAGTCTTCCAGTTTGTTATTCTTCTATTTTATGTGCCTAAATAAAAATACATGCCTTATTTGATAAATGTAAAGCTAATTATAATCGAAAACAAAGCACGGTCACAGCAATTAATTACTCCACAGTAATCGGCTTTACTACCCTAGAGATTCGCATAAAAATAAGCTTCCTTTCTGTGATTGGAATTCGGGGCAATGTTAAGTGATTCTACAAGTTTCTGAAGCTCCTTCAGTTGTATTTCTATCACTAATGCTTTTGTAAATTGAAATCATGTATAAGAAACTAATGATAAGATATTGTCTTTTTTGGTTCACTGTTAGGTTGATCACAACTCATATCCCTACTGCTTCGCATATTTGTGGAAGCTAATCGTTTTTTACCAACATATCTAAATATCACTATCTTACACTTTTTATTTTTCACCTTTAAAGTTTCGTTTTAATCGGTGAGTACGAGCTCAGCAATGTTCTTTAGAAATCATACATGTCACTGGATTCGTTCCATCTTATCCGGTCTACATTGAATCATTGAATCACCGAGAGAAGACGAAAGGGATCACTATTTTATGTGAGTCGTATTCGAATATCCCGACAATGATCGAGTAGGAAGCTGGAGATGAGTGTGCAAGGTCTCGTGATAGGTGCGGTGCCGAAAATACACTTCGAAATCGTAACATAGGTAAGCGCTCGAGTCGAGCAGAGACGAATCGAGACGAGTCGAATAGACCGCGCTTGTTTTCAGCACGGTACGTTCGGTGCACGTGCACTCGACAAACCGCGAGAACGCGCGCACTCGGAAACACGCACAGGTGGTTCGGAGGAATCTCGATTGTACTCCGTCGCCCTTCGACAGGCGACCGCAAACGATCGATCACTTATTCCGAAGTACACGCGGTGCACCGATAATCGAGTTTCCATTCCTTCCCCGGCACGAACGTTTAAAAAATGATAATGCACTTAGCCCGAAATTAGTTCATCCGCGCACGGAGAACGTGTTTACAGAAAAAACGAAACACTTATATCACCATTCGTTTAAAGTTCCTACAACAGGAGTGAATTATCGCACTCGTACTCGTATTCAACTATGTCACGCTATCATAACGTTCGTAACAAATGATTAGATGTATTCATTTGCATATTTATATAAGTCCGTCAAAGAGGATAGACATATCTAAGCAGTTAAATGTTACTGACTTACTTGAAAGAACAAATTAGAAATCCTAGTTATAAACAGCCCCCTGAGAACGCGAGAGACACCCAGTTGGTGTCTTGTCCATAAAGACACTACGCGAAAGGTTCGTCGTGCCGCTGGAAACGAGAAACCCGATGGTAGGAGAGTTAGATGGGCGGAGTCATGCAGCTTGCATTAGGTTTTATGACTGCCAAGGCCATATACTTTCCATAAAATTGGCGACATAAACGTCTCAACACCGCGGCTCAATTAATAGAGAGGAACAAGCATCCAGTGATCGTCGGAACGACAAAGTTATCGTTTCGTTATGCCAACACAAACGACTCAAATTCTTTGAAAGCTCGTGAGTTATTAGTCAATTTATCTAACTTTTTTCCAGTTTGGAATAGAGCGAAACTCGGAATACAACAACACGTTAGTCATGGTCTCATTACGACTTTACCCAAATCTAAATGAAAAGAAGTAAGTATTTAGTAAACATTTTAATCTGATTTCCTGCGAGAAGACGCTAATTTTACGACGGTCAATGACCAATCTAGCTTTGGATAAGGAGTTTGCGATGGAAATTTGTAATTGCATGCATTGTAATATCATTATTGATAATAAATACACACACACAATGATGTGTAAAGATTATGATTTACCGCTTTGTCCGACTAATACACCCAGTAATTCGTAATATTATTAACGATATAGTCATCGTTTTACCAGTTAATCTTAGTAGTAAATAGTATAAGCAAAGTATTTGACATTGTTTATATTTAAAGAAATATTTTGGTTAAATATTAATTTGCGCACCATAGCGTTGAAAAAACGCTAGAGTTATGTCACTAAATATCACGAGCTCGTCAATGCAATTCCTGGAATTATCAGAATGCGTTAATAATCACAATTTAGTGAACTCTGATACTTGAATAGATTGCGACGATGAATAATCACATGCGTACACTTTTGACACACGTGACGTATAAAACGCTATATAATACAAACCTTATTAATATGGTGTATTTTACGATGCACTCAATATTATGAAAAAGTTCGAATGATAACATATAATACCAGTATTTCCTATTTAGGAAAGGAAAAAGCAGCCTCGAATTTTAAATTGTTCCAACCATGCAACAACAATGCTGCTCTTCTATTTAAAACATACAATTACTATAGCTATTTTAAAGTTCCGTAGAGGACACAAATAGATTGAACTGCGTATTCGAAATAAAATCGTGTCATGCAATTACAAATAAATATTAAACGACTGGATCCTATTCAGCCATCCTTGTGACACGGTTGTTTACAATCTGATTGTAGGGAGCTTTACGGCAACACGCCAACGGAAGAATATTATAATAAGGAAAAACGAAAGGTAGAAGCAACAATATCGATACCTCTAGATCAAATATCCACCATACCTTGTTAAAGCACTGGGCAATTCGACCTTGACAGGCAATCTTAACTTGTGCATTTTACTTTACTACATACACGCACTACTGTATCTTTTTAGTCTCTCACTACTCGGTATGTGCTAGAGAAGCGTGCGATTTACGACAAACGATTGTAACAGAAACATAACCAATAAATGTAGAGGGCCCGATTTGCGGACCCATTCGGGACAATGCGTTCCACGAGTGTGCAACAGGAAGGCAAAAGAAACACATTTAACAAACAACACATAAACTAACCAATACTTCAAAGGGGGAAGAGTTCTAGTGAATGACTTTTACATGGACACTTGGATGGCTAACGACTTCTTTATGGCTCGCAATCTTTCAGGGATGCAGGCTAGAGTTACGACGCAACTCATATCCGCGTGTTCACACTATCGTTTTCGATTCCGACGAATGTTTAATGTTTGTTCATCGCACTTGCTATCCGCACTCACATCGCGTACTCCACGAACAATTCACTGTATGCCGTATAGTTCCCGAAAGTTGTCACTTTAGTTGACATGAAAATAAAAAAAAGAAGAAAGAAGATGGCGTCAGCCGGACAGTCCCGAACGGGAAGACCGATAGGGACAGGTCGAGAAACTCGAAGCGTTCTGAACCATCGTCGCATTTTCTTCTCGCACAGTCCATCCGATTCTTTTAAAGCGTCACGCGCATAGTGGCGATCGTTGAAGTTAAACAGAATTTATTACCGACAGTTGTTACAAAGCAACGTATCGACATCTACATTTCTGGCGGTAAATTCAATTTAACGTTCTGTCAAAATTCATCGAAGCACATTTCTTAATGGAAAGAAAATACGTTCGATAAACTATTATTACACTATATAAACAAACCATTAACTACAATAAGAACCATACTATTTCATAGTAAATGTGTTCAACAATTTTTAAGCTAGTAATTTACAAATTGGAGCTCCACAAATAAAGTAATCATTCAATCAATTAAATGGGCATTTTCGAATTGTGTGATAAACTATTGAAATAAGGACATGATACGATTATGTTGTAACTGATCCAACTTTGCCGGATATGATAAACGTCCACATGGAATATCGGCAAGCAAGCTTAACATTAACAGACAAGTGTTGAAAGCAGAAGCAGCTTGGTGAGAATGTTACTAGCTTACCTAAAGTACGCTAGCCTCCAACAGTAATCCGTTTTGATTACGAGCAGCTGTAAGTTCATCATATACGCGAACGTAGCTCAAAGACATGTAAGATCGTCAGATACGTCGGCCGGTGTTTGCTCCAACACCAATGAAACAAATTTCTTCACCTTCGATGGTTTTTTGCGTATATTTCCACTATTCGGGGCGCGACTCGTGGACGACCTAATTCACGGTTATCGATCAATCGAAAGTAAAGCGTGCTCGTGCACTCAAAAGTGGTCGCACGAATAACAACGGTATCTCAACACACAGTGAAAACATTCGTGGATACCTTTTATTTCTTGTTTTTTCTCTAGCAATTTTCCTCCCCCTTGGAGACCTTCAAAGCCGCACGATATTCGAAATATTAATCACGATACATTCAGAGTGCACCAGGATATATCGCGACGGATTCAGTCACGTATTACTGCGACGTTCCCTTGTCAAATATCTTCACGGTCTCATGATCGCTTTACTTTCCGGAAGAAGTGGTCCGCCAACAGATGCCACGGTCACATCTCGTCTCGTCACAATGAAACTCGAGCTGCGACCGAAAAGGCACCGGAGCCTCCACAGAGTCTCCGCTGGAAAGCTCACAAGCGCCGCACAGGGGTCGTTCCGAAAAGCGCAAGCGCTTCTTCATAGATCGCGCTTTTCTCATGGACGAATCTGGTGAGCCGATGGTAACCAATGACGTCATTGCGGAAGGGAAATTCATTCACGAATGTTCGACACTGTCGCGTTCCTAAGGCCAAGGACCTTCCCTTGGAAACTACAGATGTACAAGTATTACAGCTTATTATCAGTCTATGCTTTTCAGATTTTGCCAATTTGCTGCATAAATATTAAACAGTTAGAATACTGTAAACAAACACGATCTATATTACACTCTGATGCAAATGATTAAAAAGGTAAATGTACGATTAATGAAAATTTTAGTAATTTATTTAAGTATAACGCAATTTTTAGATAATGCTTGCTAAACTAAAAAAAAGCGTGTTATTCCTTACCCTACGATGTTTCTTTTTATACAGAAAAGTGTTCCTTCGAGGTACTTAATCTAAAAGGGAATTTCGTTTTCCCTTAGATAACAATTTGTAGCGTTCAATTTCTGCATTTTTCATAAAAAAATAAAAGCAAATGGAATTATCTTTCCTTTTAATAGTAAGTTTTACCTCATATTGATCATCTTTATTAGCTACTTAATTTATTGATGAAGATCGGGGTAGTTTCATGCTTTGTTTTGAAATATTACTCAAATCGTTTTAATTCTATTTATTTAAAATTACATTTTTTATTTTTGGTGAACATGTTTTAAACCGTATTGTATTTTTTAGTAATATTGGCCACTGTTTATGTTTTGTGAAAATAATTAAATAATATTAAAAATTGTAACATCTATGCCAACGTAATATTGTTACAAAGAAAACGTTGATGGATCAAGTTTAATACGATTTAACATAGAAAGGCAAATAGGCAAGCACTTCAGTATATTTTTGTCTATTCACATACTTAGATGAATTCAATTACATATGTGGTTTGTTTATAATAAGGTGTCCAAGTTTTTCTCGCCAAATGGTGCCAACGTATTTTATAAATAAAAGTGACATGGAAATGTCATACACACATAGGTTTGTAAACGTTTTCACTAAAAATTTCGTATCTACAAAAGATAGAAAACAATTAATGAGAGTACCAGTGTCTTCTTTTAAATGCTTAATACAAATAGCTTGGAAATATTTATTTCAATCGAATTTCAAAATGTTATCTATGTTAAGAGTACACGATTAACATTTATTATGTCATTTTCATTTTAAATTCATTGATTTTAATAATATTTAAAATTGGTTTATAATAGATTAAAGAAAAAATGATAATTCACTACATAATATATATGTATAACATGTATGTGTGTATAGACGTACACAGTTCAAAAAAAGGAACCAATCGTAAAGCTTCTTTTATATGACACAGATGTCCATGAATGTCTCCCTTCAATTTTTCACTCTAACCTGCGAATCAGCAACATAATAACAATCAAAAGAGTATTGTTAAAAGCTGCATAATAGTCATTCTTATCGGTGATAGTTATATAGTTAAATATATAATGGTAAGTTTCGAATAATATTGCATTATTTTTCATAATATTGCTTCCATTTACTTCTCTATCACATAACCTCATCTTTAAAGAACATTTTCATCGTAGGATGTATTCCTTATGATTCGACGAAAAAATATGACTATATTTACTAATGCTACGGAACATACTTCAGTTAAGGAAGTTAAAAATATGATTGAAGGTAAAAAATGCATAATGTATATATCTAGGAATTAAAGAAACTAAATGTGACAATCGTTTCAAATAAACATTACTATTAAATCAATAGCTGTTTCCTTCTTGATTAATAAGTATTTATTAATTATATTATACAAACTAAACATGTAAAATAGATGTTGCGATGATTAACTGATTAATTATTATTATTTTGTAGGTATAATAAAAGTACCACCCGCAAATCAAAAGTTGTACAAGGATAATACAGTAATGTTAGATTATCAAAGTTTATCAGCATATGGAATAACATCTGTGTCAACAAAACCCCAATGTCCTGCATTAATAGGATTAGCCATATGTGAAGAAAATGGTCAATTTGAACCCTTATCGATTACTCCTTACTCAATACCACCTGACCTACCAGATGTGATGAAGTCTCAAGAAAACAGTGACTTTGATCATATGCCTAGTCTCATTCCTAAGCATTGAGTCAGTTGACGATAAAGTGTTGAATTCATTATAATATTATGATTGTCAAATATTAAAAAAAAAGCTTAAGTAAGCACTATGCAAATCTTATAACATATTAATATAAATTTATTATAACTTAGTTTCATAGTCTTTTAAGATGTTTTTGTTTATTTACCTCAAATATTTTCAGTATATGTTATTTACTATAAATTTCCATAATTTTTCAATGCAATATAAAATAAAAGATAATTTTTAAAATTTTACAAAGTATCAATGAGAATGATATTTATTATTTTATTCGTGTAATGAAAATACACTGATTATAAAAGCATTTAATATTAGTTTCTACAGTTGTTTCCGTTTTATAATCCATTTAAGAAACAATCATTTTGAGTATGAAGTTTAACATTTCTATTTATTACATTTTATAAATGAAAAATGTGATTAATACATCTGTCATACAGAATTATAAATACAAAATTGATACAGCACGTATAAAATATGTTTTAAAAAATATTGCAGTTTAAAAAATTGATAAGATATTGTAATGAATAAATTGGATTTAAATTATAGATAATCCGAACTGAAAACAGTTTACAGAATCGAAGTATTTACATAGTACTATACAATAATATACATATATACCGATTTATGTATATTAAAACACAATGGTATAGAATTCATTAAGTGGATCTTCTACTGTAAAACATGATCTTCTTTGTTCCCCTGGTATTTTTTTGTATGAAGAAATAACGCAACTTCTTACTTACTCCGAAAATAGGTGTCAGAAGGATTAAAAGATATTGGTAACTAAAAAAATGGCAGCATTTTGAAGTTAAAACATCGATTTCTTTATTGTTTTATCTTTAGAAGACTGAAAAGAAATAAAACGAGTCGAATTTTAAACGAATGAATTAAAAAGAAGTTGTTTTGAGAAAGACACGTTTAAAGTTTTCCTGTATTTTCTCACCAAAATCATATAGCTAAGCTGCAAGATCAGGATTCTTGTTCAAATTTGCAGATTCTGTTACCCAGTGCTCGTGAAATTTTTACGTTGTCTCCTCTAATTTTTCATTTTCTGACACAATGGTATACTAATTGCTCCTTGATTTTCTTTGCTTCTGTCAGTTTGCTTAGATTTGAATATGTTTCCTACAAAGGCTCACTATACTCCACGTTGCAACCGCAAATCTTGACAAAGAGAGGGTCCTACAAAGCGGTAGAGAGATCTACTTGTAGTAACAGCGCAGTTAAGGATCGAACCGTTCAAACATGTATAACGTTACTCAGCAATATGTATAATTTCGATAATTTTAGGAGTTCGGTGATATACTTTTGCATATATATTTTGTAAGTCTATATCCTTTAAGAAAATACAAAAAACATCGAATATTCTTAGTAGTTTACAGTAGAAGATCCTCTTAAATGTAGTTTAATATCATCGGCATTCTAATGATATTTTAAATGTATAATGTCAATAACGTATGTTTTTCTGCAATATTAGATTATATAATAATAATAATTCTACAAATTATGCTGAATTACAGTGTACAAACCAATATTGGTAATATTTACTTAAGCATTCAATATCTAATACATTTTCATGAGAACATGCATGATCTGAATAACTATAATGTAACTAATTTAAGTAAGTAGTGTACACCACTTTATTGGACAACATAAGGCATGATTTACTACATTTTAATTTAACTTAGTTTTAAAAACTTAATTCTCCAAAAATAGTGTAAGATAGTAGTTTTTAGCTTGATTGCTATGTAAAAGTCTAAATATAAACATTTAATGATTTTTCTAGCGCATATTCTATGGTATTTGTATTTGACTATCTAGTATAAATAAATTTACTAATATTATGAATCTATAATATTAATATTGTTTAATAGTAATTATAAACATTTCACAATCCACATAAATGTTAACTTCTATTAGTCAGTGGATGATAAAGCAGATGATACATTTTGTACTGTATATGTGGGTTAAAGGTGATTGACTAGATACAAAGAAAGGAAAAATAAATAATAAAATTTATTTTTAAATAACTCAGTTTATGACAAAATTAATTTTCAAAATTAATTTTGTATATATGTATATATCTTGATAGTTATTAAATATTAAAATACAGATCAACAATGAATTAACTCAGCTATGAAACCAGACTATATATATATAACACAAATGCAACTATAAAAAGAATTACAACTAAAAAGACTTATTTTTCTTTCGTTCAGATTTCTTTTCATAATTTCAGCTTCTTTTAATAATTGAAAGGCACGTTAGTATTAGCGTGTAATGAAAAGTACATTGACTTTTAGCTATTTTAAACATCATTGGGTTTTGTATTTATACTATGATCTATTTAAAAGAAATAATAAATACACTGAGTTAACTACACAATATTACTACAACATTATTCTGTATTGTACCAATTTTTGTACACACCATAGTAATATTAACAATTATTTTTAGTTTTATTCGCTAACATTTCCATAATAAAATCTTTATAAAAGTCTTTTTTACTTGGTATATAGTGGCCACCTTCATGTTTTACTATTTTCTTATTTATAAATAATTCACTAACTTTCTCTGCCATTTCTGTAAAACAGTAACATTGTTATTTTTACCACAGTATTTTAATAATATATTACTACTATTTCCTTCAATAAATTATGGAAGATTAACCTGTTGGTATAATTTGATCCGTATCTCCATATATATGTAATGAGGGTATATTTATTTTGTCATCGTAATATATTGCATGAGGTGCACATAGTGACTTAAATCCTGATATAATAATTGCAAAATTAAATTGAAATTCCAGTACTGAAAAATAAATAATTTTTATTTGAATTTCTTTACATAGTTTATACTTGTCATAATATTTGCTTACATTTTTTCTGTTGCATACAACAAAGTATAGTAGCAAATGCTCCTCCTTGTGAGAATCCCAAAATACCATCAAATGGCCCAGACTTTTGAAATTCTTTTTTTATTAACTCTATACTATCTTCAAAACCTACACATAATGGACTTGGTGTAATTGCTTTAAATATATGATCTTCTGTATTAAACCACCATCCATACCCTAAAACAAGTAACATAAAGTGCTGTTTAATATTTATTCACTCATAGTTTTATACAAAGTAGTTATATAAAACCTTATATTATAAATTTTTATTTTGTAAAAATTAAATTTTCTAAATTACGTACCTTCTCCTGATTCATCAATGCCAAAATTACTTTTCATTGAAACATTATGTGGAGCTCGTAGAAACGTAAACTCCACTTCTTTTTTGAAGCCTTTCCTCAAAGATCCTAATTTCGTATAAAAAATAGAATCTGATTGAGCATATCCATGAATAGCAATTATCTAAAATATGTATTTCATGAAAGTACTATTCATTTAAATTTAAACTTAAATAGAATTTTTAATAATTGCTCACTCGTAATTTTGTATTTGCCATATTTGAGGGATGTTGAAATTATTTAAAATAACCAATTCAACTATTATTGTATTCGGTCAAAGTTATGAGAATAACTTCATCATATACCTGCACATCTCCAGGTTGCAACACGATTCGTTAGCGAGGGTCAGTATGCAAGTTTTCATAGTTCTGATTGGTTTGCGATTTACTGGTAAGGCAGTGCTGCCTTCACAATCAAAAAGAAAAAGGGAATAGCACAAAATAAGCACAACTACATGTGGAATAAGTCACGTCGACGAACGATGTAGCTTGTTTCATTCTACCGTGCTCGCGGTCTTACTCTTTCGCACATCTATTCGATTAGTGCGACATCAGAGACATGCGGAGCGAAATTTGAATTTTAAAGAAACTTCACATAATAAAATCTGTTACCTTATAGCCCCCTGGGCCCTCTGAGGGCCCAAAGTTTATGGCCCGGTAATAATGATAAAACGCTTAAGATGAGCCCTACGCCTCGAGACCGGCCGAAATTACTATTTTCCGAAAGCGCGGGTGACAGGCCCACACCGTAGCCAATTTCGACCGTCCCGAGCGCGCGGTCACCGCCATAAACCGACGAGCAGGCCTCGACACAATCAATCGAAAGAAAGTTATTCAATATACTGATATCGGGCAATCCTTTGGTCACTGTATTCGGTAAAAGGTTCTATAAGTTCTAAAGAAAATCATTTCTTTAAATATTGACTCACTACTTGATATCAAAAGTAAGCTGCGTTATAATCCTGGAACAGGAAGAAATCCCGACGACGAAACTCGACCCGTTGCCTCTCCATCTCTGCACCGTACACATGATTGCATAAAACAGTAGCCATCTACACTCGCTAACAATTAAGTACACATGATCGATTAGGCAAATGACCGATTGACTAAATAACTAAATAATCAAATGATCAAGTATGTAAATAATCTATTATCAAAATGATCGGATAACCAAATGGCCGAATAGCAAAATGACCGAATTAATAAAATAATTGATTAGAAAAATGACCAAATAATCAACTGATCGATGGGCAAATGACCGAATAATCGAAACTCCTAGTGATTAAATGTACCGATTAAATATTGCAAGGGAATAGTATCTCAATTTAGAGTAATTGACAGAAAATATCCGAAACATAACCGTCGCTTCAGAATGCAGCCAAGTAAATTCAGAAAAGTCAAATTGATGGTTGCGGATTATCTCCGCACCGAGTTAATTAAAAATCTCTTAAATACGCAAATTCATTAGTGCGTATATGAAATTAAAATTCTTTCATTAATAAATTTCTTATTTCTGCTTCCTTAATATTTATAACTATAAAAATAATCGTAGATAGTTAATGTTTTCTATTTTTCGAGCATTGAATTTTTTTGGTACATCCCCTGAATTATGCCATGAGATTGAAAACTAACCTGTGCAAAAGCTGAAATTAATCGGCAAGGGCAAAAAGTGCCGCATCGAAGTTGAAAATTTGTTAATTTTTGTAATTCATTTTTCGCCACTATAATCTATCACCATGATACATTTTCAAGAAACATATTTACCTCGAAGTAAATTGAACAACTTTCACTAATACACTGGACGCAATAGATTTAACTTATTTGAAAGTTGAAGCTCCTTTACAAATAGAATTTTACAATGCTTGCCTCAGATGGCGCGCCAACAGAACACATAGAATCTGATGGTTATCGTTCTGTTTCTCTCCATCCTATCTTTTTCTCTTTTTACAGTACTTGTGAAGCTGGTTGCACAGTAAAATGGTGGGGATGTGCGAGCCAGCTTAGGGAGCATGAAAAGTGTGCAGGAGGAGAAGCCATTGCTGAATATAGAGAAGACAGCTCGCACACGTCTAGCAGAAGTAAGACCCATTACTGTGTAGTCAACAAAACATGACACGACACGCAAGAAATTGTACTGCTGGTGCTGTTTACACTTATCACGAGAAAAAGAAAGATGCAGCAGCGTCTGGTTATGGAACAAATACACAAAGAGTGGGCAAAGATTCTGTGAAAGATTTTGATTGTTGTTGCCTTACTTTACAACCATGTCGAAACCCTGTCATAACGTTTGTATCTTCGAATTGATTCTTATTTATTTCTTTGTTCCGCATTACTGACATTTTATTTTGTAGGAAAGATGGCTATTTGTTTGACAAAGAGGCAATTTTGGAATATGTCTTGACGAAAAAGAAAGAATACACAAGAAAGTTGAAAGAGTATGAGAAACAGAAACGACAGCAAGAGGTTAATATAAACACTATCTTGCCGCCCTTGAATGAGTTGAGTCAAATTGAAAGTATGCGCATGTACGAGATGTAAGAGCAAAATGCCAAAAAGCTGTCAAAAATATTGTTTTAAGTTTTTATAATAAATATCCAGAGCACTTCTCTGGCTTCTCTTATCCTACTTATACATTTCCCTTTTCTAGAGTCAACTCATTATGGGACAGCTATAGTTAAAATAGTTGTACATGAATCAAGTTTAACATAAAATTCCATGTTATTTTCAGGAACAAAATCTTGAAAAAACTGCTAATGAAGAATTACAAAAGCTACAGAATTTTTTGAAGGGTGAAAAAAATATTGTTTCTAGGAGTCAAAGTAGTATAGATGAATCAAATTCATCAGTTTCTAACATGTGTAATGGCAAAGACAAAATACTTCCGAGTTTTTGGATTCCTTCTAAAACACCGGAAGCTAAAGACTTAATATTAAAAAAGCCGGATAAGACAATTTACTGTCCTATAAGTGGAAAGCCATTGAAAATAAAAGACCTTATACCAGTAAAATTCACAGAAGTAAAAGACCCAGATGATAAAAAATCACTTATTGTTAAACAAGCACGATATATGTGTCCTATTACTCATGATATTTTAAGTAATAGTGTCCCATGTGCAGTTATAAGAACAACGTACGATTACATTTAAATGAGTTAGAATCATAATGGCAGAAGTCACATTTTTCCCATTGTGAAAAACAGGGAATGTTGTTTACCAACATATGTATTGTGTGCTGACCAAATTTATTATTAAGATGATTTGGTTACACTAATTTATAGTATCTAAAATTTTCAAAAATGTGACTTACACTATTATAATTCGAACTAACTCATATTATCCATATTACTACTTCATTTAACAGAATTAAGTAATAATTATTTTGTTTCCAGGGGTGATGTAATAACTGTGGAATGTGTGGAGAAGATTATAAAAAGAGACTGGATAAATCCTTTGGATAGCACAAAACTGACTGAAGCCGATATTATACCGCTTCAAAGGGTAATTGTTATACATTTCATTGAAACTCGTGAGAATAAAAATATTAACAACATTATTTGCAGGGTGGTACTGGATACGCTGCTGTTAACGATCGTTTAGAAGGGAAACATGAAAGACCAGTATTACAAGCGTAAACTGAACAGGTAAAATTTATAATAAATGATAAATAATGTACATACCACGTGGGAGATTTAATAAATAAAGATTATATTAAGACTATCTGTTTAGAATCCTCTCTAACTCTATCAAAGTAAATAAATTAGGATTATATTAAGATTATTAAATTATTAAGATTATATTAAGACTATGTGTTTAGAATCCTCTCTAACTCTACCAAAGTAAATAAATTATTTAACGTTAGCTTTCAAAATGATGGAAGGCTAAAACATCTGGACTTTCAACATTAGTTTATTGATATTATGATATTCTGATCTTCTGTATGAAGAAATTCGGCTAGAAAGATTTCCATACCATCTCTGCAAACAAAGTGTTCATTCTGTGAAATGAGTTGTATAGGTGTTAAAAAATTAAAATCTATCGGTGATAGATCGGGTGAATAGGGTGGATATTTCAAAACTTTATACTTACTTTTTTATTCATTTAATCTTGATACTGTTCTGACAATAGCCCTAATACGACTTGCAGCTCAAGACTCTGCAACATAGTTAGGCAAGACGCGGGGAAGGGTAATTCACCAGGCATTTCTCGCATATACAAAATTATAGCAACTGCGAAGAGTTTTATTCAGAGATACACTCTTGTCCTATGTTTTAAAAAAGGCTGGTATAACAAATATAAGAAACTTATGATACTGAAAATATTACCTCTATATATTACTGCATAATTTATTTATAATGTAAATATGGCCATAAACTGATAACCTTCTTTAATCAACTTTTTTACTTTATTTAAATTGATATAATTTTTAACAGTGGATTCAATTTTAATTTTCCAGATTCATACAAATTTTATTCAATGTCTTTAGATATGTAAATGTAGATGTATGCATGCACAGAGCATGTAACTTTGTTTGTATATACTATATTAACAATGAGATCAATATTTACATTACTCATTATAAACTGGAGTTGCGTTTATATTGTAAAAAAATTATTTTTTTTTGTCATTGTCATCACTATCAGAACCATTGTCTTTTTTATGTTTTTTACGTTTCTTATGTTTTGACTTTTTCTTCCTTTTCTTATGTTTGTGTTTTCTTTTCTCTTCACTAGAATCATCTGTTTCAGATTCACTATCACTTGTCTCAGACTTTTCATGTTTTTTTGATTTTTTCTTGTTTTTCTTCTCTTTGTGTTTCTTTTTTGCATCTTTCTGCTTTCTTTGCAATTCCTTCTCTCTTAACTCAGTCAAAGGCGTAACATAATTTTCGTCGCTATCAGAACTTGTACTACTGACATCCAACACGATTTCTTTATTGGGATCAACTTTAATGAAGTTACGACACTGATATGTAAGGTGTCCAGCATAACCACACTTCTTGCAAGCTGGACGAATGTGATCTTTATTTTGTGGAATCAGTCTTGAAAGAAATTCTGGATCCATACCTATAATGAAGCATTAAATTATTAGTAGAGGCAAAGAATTAATAGAAACATTTGCTTAAAGCAAATGGAAATATTTGATATAGATAATACACTAATCCCACGAGATAACATACAAATATAAATAATTACGAAACTAATATATAAATATACACAATGAACCTTTAGTTAAGAACAACAATTGCTGTACAAAATTTTCATTCTTCAGTCACAGCTTGAAAAGGTATGTTTGTTCTCGCTAAAATTATTATCAGCATAGTCATACGTTCGTGAAGTATGCGTAGTTATATATGTAGATTTATTTAATTAGGTTTAGTTATTAATATCTTTTAGTTTTATCTTATGCATTGCATATATAAACATACATACACATGGCTACACAACAGAAATTCAGCTTGTAGATTAGAGGTCGCAGTTGTAAGTTGTAGATGGCGCTGGAATAAATTTACATATTCGGAATCATTCGGAATCTGGCAAGATTCATATTGCTAAGTAAGTTTGTACCAAAAAATAATTTATTCAAGTATTATTATTCTTTTTGTAAAATTGAACATTGCTAAAGAATTTTTAAAACGTCTACAATTTGTACTAATTGTTATAAATTTTACATTGAAATATATAAATAAGTAAGTCGATATAGAAATTTTGTGTTTTATATATTGTGCTCATTGTGTTTATCTATACTAATCATATTAATCGTATTTAGTTTAATTTATAATAATATAATCTCATTTATTTCCATTCTTATGTTTAAAATAATTGATATACTTGTTTATAGGATTTAAATAGTTGTTTGTATAGTAATAATAATTAAAAATAACATTTGTAAAAAGAGTTTTGCAGTTTGACCCCTTTTTTAATCTATGACTTATCAGTAGGATAAAGTATAAAGCACACTTTCTATAGAACACAGATTTAGTACATTATTCATTCATAAATTCTAAAATCTTGAATTAATTCTGGAACTTGTTTATTATTTTTATCTATTTCTCTTCTATAGAATATTGTATAATATTATAATTTGTAAGTGATAATGATATCTCAAATAATAGTTATACTATAAGACTTTTTATATGTTCCATTCTTTTTAGAATATTTTGAAAAATGAATCGGTTACTATTCCTGCTACTTTTTGTAAGTGTTCTAAATATTACTACGGCTTGGCGAACATTTATGAGAGGTCGAAGTAGATATGGCAATTTAGGTATTCCAATTTCGCCAGAAGATCAAAATGAAGTGGAAGAGCAATGGTTTACACAATATTTAGATCATTTTAATCCAACCAATGCAATCGTTTGGCAGCAGGTACTATAAAAAAGAATTTATAAGGTTGTACTCTATAATTAAATTGATGTATTTAATAAATTTTTACAGAGATATTTTGTGAATGGAGATTATTATAAGAAAGGAGGTCCAATATTTTTAATGATTGGAGGAGAAGGTGCAGTTTCTACTAAATGGATGAAAGAGGGCGAGTGGATTGAATATGCTAAAATATTTGGAGCTCTTTGCTTTCAAGTGGAACACCGTTACTATGGAAAGAGTCACCCAACATCGTAATGATATTCAACATTGCTACTCTTACTATATATAAACATTTAAGCACTTCCATGTAACACATTCAATGTTTGCAGAGATTTAAGTGTAAAAAATATGATCTATCTATCATCAGAACAGGCACTTGCAGATTTAGCATACTTTATAAAAAGCATGAATAGTAATTTTAAATTACCAAATAATACCCAATGGATTGCATTTGGAGGATCTTATGCTGGTTCATTAGCTGCTTGGATGCGTGCTAAATATCCTCACTTAGTTCATGGAGCAGTTTCTACAAGTGGTCCATTGTTAGCTGAAATAGATTTCCAAGGTAAATGTAAAATAAGCCAATACTTTACGGAAAAGAAAATTGCATTAATTTATAATGGTTACAGAGTATTATATTGTTGTTGAAAATGCTATGAGAAACTACTCTCAGGCTTGTGTAGACTCTTTAGTGGAAGCAAATAAACAGTTTCATATAATGTTACGTCACCTCATTGGTCAGAGGGGTTTATCCGAAAAATTTAAGTAGGTAAAAACTTAATTATTTGTTTAAAATCTCCCAAAATGCTAATAAAGTTTTGTTAATTTATAGTTTATGTGATCCTATTGATTCAGGACACACAACACACAATGATATCTCAAACTTGTATGAAACAATAGCAAGTAATTTTGCTGGCATTGTACAATATAATAAGGACAATCGCAATAATTCGGCAATGGCTAATTTGACTGTTGATAGTGCATGTGATATTTTAACAAATCAGTCATTGGGTATTGCTATTAATAGACTTGCAATCTTAAGCAATACAATATTGAATGCATCAAAAGAGAAATGCTTGGATTATATGTATAGTAAAATGATTCATGAACTCCGAAATGTTACTTGGACTAGTGAACAGGCAGAGGGAGGTAACTAATTTTGGAATTAAATTTACTATTTTTTTAAAAATATATTTCTATTTTTATATTATAATTACAATCTTTTAGGACGTCAATGGATGTATCAAACATGCACAGAGTTTGGATTCTTCCAAAGTTCTACTGCACAGTCGAATTTATTCAGTAACACTTTTCCAGTAGATTTCTTTATACAACAGTGTACTGACATATTTGGACCTAGGTTCGGCCATGTACAATTGTTAATACTTTTTATTACTATACAGAATAATTTAAATTTTATTTTGCAATAGGTACAATGTTGATTTGTTAAAGTCGGCAACAGAGCGAACAAACACTTTGTACGGAGCACTAGATTTGAAAGTTACGAAAGTAGTGTTTGTACATGGATCAGTGGACCCTTGGCATACGTTAGGAATTACGAAGTCATTGGATCCGCAAGCACCTGCCATTTACATCAATGGTATGCGAATATCAGATATTTTACATGTGCAAACTTTATAGATTATCGATTTATTGAATTATTTACTTCTACAGGTACTGCTCATTGTGCAAATATGTATCCTCCATCCGAAAATGATCTACCTGATTTAAAGAAAGCCAGAGTTGAGATTGCAAAATTGCTTAATCAATGGCTTGAATAATTAATATATATTAAGTTTTCAACATAATATAAGTGAGACTGCTTAAATGATACATGGATTTTCGTTTTTAGTTTTTAGTGAAACAAAATGCAAATAATGATTAAGATTACAAAAATTTTGTTAAAAAATTTAAGTTTTTATTTCTTTATATATTGCTTAAATATCACTGTTAACAATCAGGCTACATAAATATTTTTCGGTCGCATTTCTGTGCATTAACGAGACTAAACTAACATTAGATTAGCATTAGTCATCCTGTGCTATGTTAAATGACAAGAACGTATGTGTAAATATATTAAACAAGTTTGCCCATAATGGCACTATTACAATTTTTTGCGGATTACAAAGATATTAAATACATGTACAAACTTATTTTGAAAATATCTTACTTCAGTCAATGAATAAGAAGATATCATTCCCTAATTATAGTTTCGACAATATTGAACTGGTTAAGATAAAACGTATCAATACTATGTATGTATAAATAAATCAGTATCGTCAACTTTGATATAAATCATGTTTTATATTCTTAAATAAGCACCACAGCTACATGGATTTTGGTTCTAAAATGGACAGCATCAACCTTTCCTTAACGACACTTCTCTTAAATACCTTGTGTTGCTGTAAGAAATTATTTTAACTTCTTTAAGGTGAGGCCAAGGTGCCCATATCAGATTTTTCAGTGCGTCGAGTACAAAATTTTTATGAACATCATGCTATGAAAAATATGATTGTAACAAAGAATCCCTATAAATATCTCTTAGAAATCGTTTGATCAGTAATTAGTAATTATTTTCATTTTTTGGCATGTCCTTTGATCAACTAGTGATCCTCCAACATCCGCGAACAACTCTCCTTCTCTCACTTATATTACTGCATATACTGTATTTACATTAGATAACAATGTGGTAGTAAATAATTTACTGTATAACAGAATAATAATTTTAGGACGATTTCATTCTATATCTTGTCCACAAATTGCGCTGAAAGTTTCCGCTACGCAATATTTCATCATTCACCACGTTTCTAAGAATTCTATTGCAGAATTCACGTATTTTCTCTAGCAAAATCTTCTTTAATCATCTTTAATCAGTCACAGTAATATGAAACTACCTAAATGTAATGTTACCTTAGAGGTATAAAGTACTATTATATTACTATATATATGCATATATTGTGTAAAATAAGTAATGAAATAACAAAAATTGCCATCTAGTAGAAAGAATAGACAAACGGAACAAAATATTGCTTGTAAAAATGTTTTAATCTAACAATTTTAACCAGTTACCGACAAAATATTTCACTCCAAATAATATTCTGTTCTACTTTTTCCTAACCGAAATTGTTTGTTACTTTATCATTTATCTTACACAAAATTAACATTACCGCTAGATATAATTACTTTCAGTTAGTTTCAAGTTACCGGTCAATTAACAGCTTTTCACCAGAGCTAATAATTAATGTAAAAGCTCCCACGTAATCCAATCGTGATTCGCTAGAGTACTGATTCACCGAATTTCTAATAAATAAGGTTCCTATCTATGAAATTCAATGTTCAGTATCTGTGATGCGATTGAGATTGCCTCCACTCGGGTGTTGAGTTACCATGATGATGGTGATGGTGATGATGATGACGTTTCTTGTCGGAAATACTCGCGTGTTTGCTGGACGGATACGTGGCGACGTCACTAATCACCAATTCTGAGCCGTCTCTCTCGGTGTTATTGCTATTACCACGATAGTTCTCTCGGTAGCCTGGTTCATCCAGGGTTTCCTTGCGACGAAGCGGAGGATGACCAGCTTTTTGGCCTGCAGTTTCGTGCAGATTCTCCCAAGCTTGTCGGTAGTATCGATTCAGACCACCTCGGCTTTCGGAAGAACTACTGCCAAAACTCGCTACAGTGTTGCAATCTGGGGATGCACGGTGCCTATAGTGTTTGCTGCTTCCACCACGATTTCTGTGTGATATAGAAAAATTTAAGTAATACTTTATCCTCGAATTAATGATGCGAAAGTTAGATTGATTAACAAATCTTTTAACAGAAAAAACAGTATGTATTTCGCTGCATCGATTTGTTTTTCTTTTCGTGCAGTTGTTTTTTAAGATGCACATTACAAACGAAATAAAAAGGAACATTTTAAACAAAAGTTGTATGGCATTAAGACGGTCACTTGATGGAGCAATTCAGAAAATCAAATCGATCAAGAGAATCACAAAATTGAAAAGCTTTTTCCATACATATGTATATTACAGCCCGTCACCAAGCAGAAAATTTGAGGAGTAGAAAAAATATGAGAAGAAATGTGATAAATCTATCATTTCTAGGATGAAACTTGTATAAGTAAATCTATGTTTACTAAAATTACGTAAGATGCAGTTATTATTCTACATAATCATTATCTGTATAATTTGAAAGGAAATTTGAAATATTAATTTAGAATAGTTGAGTAGACACCTATTGATATTGTTGTGTTTACCATTAGTAAGTTGTGAAAAAGAATGTTTCTATTAGCATAGAAGATAGGGATAGGTGTGTAGGTACTGAGTGTGTAATTGTTCAAATATATACAACCAATTCTACTCTTCCTTTATGCCTACTACATACAAGATGCATTAATTTATAGTACTAGTAACAGAAAGTGAGTTTTCATTTATAAGTAGAATCTCCATTTCCTTGGATATTCTGTGTTCACTTGAGTATTTCTACTCAATATTCTTTCGTGGCAAATGATTCCTATAATAGAATTTGCAGCTATTTAAATTATAAGTAAGAACTTCCATGTCCAAGAAATTCAAATAATTTCTTCAAAGTTCACAAGGAATGTCTAGGAATCAGACTAAATGTTTAGTGATTGGCTTAGACTTAAACGCAGACGACGAGAATAATAAGATTCCAATCATAGATGAAAAGGATCAAACACTTTCCTGACTGTAACAAATATTACGAAACAATAAATCGCTAGTGACAATTAGTGTAAGACTCGACAATTCTCAGCATCGCTGTCATTGAAAGTTTCAAACCATCAGTGTTTACCAGGGAACTCTCGTTTACCGTAGAAGCTTTGGTAGGAACTTCGAGGAGAAGTGCATAATTCCGGTGCGTTCAAGAAGCCTCTATCGAGTGAGGTGGTGAACGAGCTATCACTATCAGTGCTAATTATTAAACCTTGCTCGTTTACCTTGACTAGTGGGTGGCGCATGAGCGGTTGTAGTGGTACGTGGTGATTGTTGATGTAGTGGTGGGCGGTGGTTGCGTGGAGGGTGGAGGGCGATGGTGGTTGGCTGTATATATATTTATTGAGAGAGATAGGGGACTAAGGTAATTATGAACTAGAGGGATGGGTTGGAGAAGTATCCAGCGCGATGGGCCGCCGAGAGACCGAAGGAATAAGGATGATCGGTGCCGCGGCGAGCCGTCAAATCGCGGCGCCCCAGGTGCTGGTCGGGGAAGGGCAGCGCCAGTAGCGTATACCAACGCGAGGGCATCCCAGTTTCACCTCTTCCAAGGCCACCACTACCGCCACCCCTCAACGCACCAACCCCACCAAGCCCCCTGCGGCGCCTTCCTCTGACGCTGCCACTGCCGCTAGCCACCGCAACGCAAACGGGCTCAGTGTTAATAGTTATCCTTCATCAATCAATTTCCCTTCCCTTCTTTCCTTCCATTTTCTTTTCTTTCGACTCCTTCGCTCCCCCTTCTCTGCTTACTCACTCTCATACTTAACCCCTTCATTGCTTGCCTAAATAACAACTTCATCTCGACTTTGTGCAAAGTATCTCAATTCTAATGTATATACACCTCATATGTTCCTCAAGGTGAAGATTCAGCCATTTTATTTTATTTTTTACATAGTGTGACACAACTGATTGTAAGTTCTTCTTGTTGGTGATGAAAGGTGGATTTTAACTCTCTTTAGTTTTATGTTGAAGTAAACTCTTACAATATAGCGATTTCTTTTACTGATTTACGTTATATTCGTCAATAGTGTACATTGTACTGAAGAACATTTATGTTTCTTAGCTGGGAGGTAAGGAACACTTTGCACCAAAAACGATTGAATAGAATTTAAAACAGTACTTTGAAGTTTGATTGAAAATAGAAAATATTATTGCGTACGCGCAACATTCATGACATTCTTATAGAAAGTTCAGATTTATTTGATCTAGATATGATTATGTAAACTTGGAACCTATTTAATATATGCTACATCCTACATTTATGTAAGCTAGAATATTCACAGAGGAGCAATTTAATTTGTAATTCCACTGAAGCAGCAATGAAAGAGTTAATGTGAATCCTATACATATTGTAATTTTGTGGCTAATTTTCTAATTACTTTCTTAACACGTATGAACGTATATTAAGGAATAGCAATCGTCATTGAAGAAATTATTATTTGTTTCTTCTTTAACACTTGAAATTCATTTTAGACATTCTATCTCTTAAAGTAGGACAAAGTTCTACCGTGCACACCGAAATTAATCTCGTGATACTAATTACTAGTTAGGCGTCAAAGAATGGAATCCTCTGACGAAATCATCAATTTTGTACACGTTTCATCTCTGGAAGAATTAATCCCGCGAACTTTGTTACATTACTTACAACACTCAAGATGTATCAATTACAATATTTCATGAGCAGGTGACATGAAAATAGTAAGAAGGCAGACAAAGGTGTAGAAAACAGTTTAAACAAATGTAGAGCAAGCAATACAGTATACACACGTAGAATCGAAAATAAAATATATTCTGAATATTTATATAAAAGCTAGTTATGTATAGTTTGTCCAAGAAATAATGCCTGTTAGGATGATTAATGATACTGTAGTCTTTAAAAAGAATATGAAATGCTAAACCGAAAACTGGTAATATGCGAAATATTTTGCAATGCTTCAAAATTTTAGATGGGAACAATGCAACCTCCACCTACGTTACGTTCGAAATATTCACAAAAAAATGTCAGTGATGGTGATAAATACAAAAATCAAGTCTGCTCTAAACGATTAGAATATCATTTTCTCTAAGTAACTATAACGATTGTACACGAAAGATGACTCTGAATATTTGACACAGCATTCATAAATGTTGAAAATGTAACTTTAATACCATTTTTTTCTGATGCACCTATGAAATGTGCAACAACGACCGGAATGTTACAGAAAATATATTATTACATATTATACTAAATGTTACATTTTACGAATTATACCGCAATGTAATATTTAAAATGCTTACGTCGCGATCATTTTTTTTCTATTTTTCGGTCAATCTGCAATTACTATTTCTAAAACGTACATTCAAGTACAACTATCATAAAAATTATGATTTCTAATGATCTTGAGCAGCATCTAATCTAAAATATTATCATGCAGAATATTTCTTTGGCAATGTGCAATAACAGGCGTTACTTTTGGATCGACCTCAGTAACGTGATCACAGAATCGAACAAGAGAAGTACATTAACGAGAGCAATAAACGAAGCTTCAATTAACGATGGCTGATAACTTGAAAATTTATGTTGATGGACAGATTGTATCCTTCTTTTACTATTAGCAGAACAGTTGGCATTGCGTGCCTTGGAATAATTATATAACTTAAAATACAATTCTTTACATATAGTAAATATTATTTACACAAAAACAAATTAAATAATAGTTCTTATACACCATTAGTGTACGATATCAGTCATTATAAAGAGAAAACTAAAATAATTAAACTATACAACGTAAAAAGGAGAAAACTATATAAATATGTAGCAGTGGTAGAATATTAATAACAAATGCTTGAAACTTCGTTCATACACATCGATCAACTTTTAACTAGGATTTGTTTAAAATGCGACTCATCCAAATCGTGTACTTCCCTTGCAAGAGATAGGCAAAGAACGAAAATCTCCGGTTCACTTGAATGATCTGCACACAGATTTACCTGCGTATGAGTATCACAACTGTGGTAATCACTGCGGCGAGGAACACGAAGCCACCGAAAACACCTAGAGCAATCACTGCACCCAGGTTTAGTTTCGCCTGATGAGTGTTGTTTGGTTGATCCGTGTTGTTTATTCTGTACGGGCCGGATGGCTCCGGTACGCCGGAACCAATACCGATTTGCGCGTTATCCACACCGCTGCCGGAAATCTCGTTGTCCTGCGGATGATCGCTACTATCGCCGTTTAGAATAGCTGGAGGCGAGGCTGCTGGCCTCTGCAGACCGACGCTCGGTTTCCTCGGGATCGTCTCTCTGACTGTTGCTGGTAATTCGCCTGTACTGGCTATCTTTCGAGGTGGAGCGACCGTGGTCGTGCTCGTGGTAGTGGTAGAAGGCACCTTTGGCGGCAGGAACGTGTGTCGTGTCCTTGCTGTTATTGGTCGCACTGTTACTCTTGGAAGAACTGTCACTGTTGTTCGTGGTTCTTCTGCAACATTGGAAATAGGTATCTGAACAGTCTGCAGCTAGATTTTTATCCTGCGCAATGACAGTATTTTTTATATAGTTTTCAAAGTTTTCCTTTGACATATTCTGTTTTTGAGAAATTTAGTTTTGAAAGAAAGGAGATATTAATCCTTTGCTCACAAAGTCATCTTAACTCTAGATGCGAAATAGTTTTTCTAAAATACAATATTTTTATTTCATTACTGCACTTTATGCATATGAAATCGAGACATGTGACTGATTGATTTTTAATAGTTTTTTTTTAGATATAAACACTTTTGATAATGTAAACATTAATTTGGAACACGATATAACAATTTCGAGAGTCACCCGTGTGCTCAAGATTGACTTAATGTGAAATGTCAAAATAAATCAGAAAAGTGTATTAATACAATTTCTAAAGATATTCTGTGCAATGCAGACAGTGTGTAAAGTAATGTAAGAGCTTAGACTTCACACAGAAGTAATTGATGTACCTGTACACGTTGGCGCGACGTGATCGTACAATCCAGTAGGCAAACACAGAATCTGCCTAAACCCAGTAAGCCTGTAACCTTTTTCACAAGTGTATGTGACGATGCTGCCTACGAGTAAACTTCGGTTCAAACCGGCCTTTCCTGATACCATCTCAGTCTCGTCTATCTCATCTATTTGAATGTAACTGTGAGGAACAGGTGTTGGAGGATCGCAGAGAATCGGTTCGCAACGAGGTGGTGGTCCGTTCCAACGTTCATCGATGTCGCAAGTCAGTCTTGCTCGGCCTTAAATAGAGAAGATTAATCACTTTTTCTGCGAAATGTAAATTTTTATAATAATATGGAAGCGTCGATTCAAACCACATGTATGAATGGTAGAAATATTACGCTGCAATTCTTATAAAAAATTGTATGCCTCCTTACCTAATATTTCAAATTGATTCCTTTAAAAAATGAAAGCATGTAAGATACAGACCATTATTACAATCTGGGCATGGTCATTATAGCCAGTAAAAGAAATTGTGAAAGGAGTATAAATACTTCTACCTGTTCTCACAAAACCAAAATATTTTATATCATAACGAGTTCTAAAACAGTTAAAGAAAACTATAATCGGTCTACCAGGTCATTTATACAGTCATGTCATAATTCTCTGTCCAGATGTAGATACTAATCCTTGCGGCAATACACCGAGGATGGCAAGAAAGATTAAGTATAATCACTATTACAAATCGTGACTCGGCTGTTCCTGTTTCATTGATTAAATGGCATCAACTTTACTATACTCTCATGAGCATTCGCTCGTTCGGCAGTGTGCTAATCATTGAAAAATTTGTTCGGTCGAGGAATAATATAGCGTAATAAGAACATGAAACGGCAGAAGTATGAATTTATCTCCCTCGTTTCTCCTGATTCAAGATCGAGTCACAGATGTCGGATATCGATGAACCAGAACCGATTCTTACCCGTCATCTCGTATCCTTCCTCGCAGGAATAAAGCACCTGACTTAGATAAGTAACGGTATTGTTGATAAGTGTGTAGCCACCGTGTTTTATGCTAGCTGGATAGCCACATTCGATACCTGAAACGAGCAAGTTCGAACTTAAGATCAAGCGAACTGTATATGGTTCACGAAGTCACGGGACTTCTGTCTGACATTGCGGGTTTCTTACTTTTGCACACCGGCGGAAACTCGTTGTAGAAGCCGGTATCCAGGCAGGTACGGCTCGACGGTCCTATAAGAAGGCTACCCGCGTTACAGGTGTACTCTACCGTTGCTCCAACTTCGTAAACATTCGCTAAATTTCGATCCGTCGCTGTCGTCACGCTCATTGTGGAGTTCGGCGGTTGTTCCGGACGACCGCATGCACGTGGCTCTGTAATTTATCGTATTATTGTATTGCATCCCTAAAATTTTGGACTTAAGTGGTGTCAGTATTGGCTGCTACTCATTTTCTAATAACGATAGTGACCAAGTTCAATATACAGGATGTCCCAAAAGTATGGTACTTTCAGGGAGGGGGGTCCTGAGGTCATTTAAAGTTTATTCATAATTATGACCTTATTATAGGTCATTAGCGAAAATGCAATCCGCGGCTTTGTTTATGAGTTATTAATGAAAAACGCTGACCAATGAGAGGTGAGCTCAGCTGACATGAGGCGGCCGAGCCAATGAACGAAACTGAGTTTCGTCTGATCGTTGGTCGCTACACGCCAGCTGAGCTCGCCTTTTATTGGTCAGCGTTTTTTGTTAATAACTCGTAAACAAAGCCGAGGATTGCATTTTCGCTACGGGGAAAGTTATTTCAAATTGCATCAGCAACCCTTCATTTTCCGGAATTTTCGTTCTAATACTTGTACTTTTGACTTTTGTAAAATGTATTATGAAAATTAGAAATTGCGGTTTAGTGCAAGAAAATTAGGCTATGCAGAAATCATGAACGTGAAATGAACGCATTGAAATATAAAGTGTGCTTAAAATAAGAAATTGCGTTATAAATGGATTAAGTGTAACAGCGTTCTCATACGATCCAGTAGTAACGGAAGAGAAAGATGTATTAGAAAAAGTGTGATTCGAAAGTCGATACTCACGATGCTGACAGATGAAATTTAATCGAGCCGTACAAGGTGTATCAGACCATAGCCAGCCTCTGCTGCCGTCGTATCGAGCGCAATCTTCTTCCGTGCCTTGAGGTAAGCTCCAGAATGAAACTGAAACCTCATCTCCGCTTTCTGTCCATCTCCAAACCGATCGATCTTTCTGGTCCCTTACCGCGCCCATCCAGTACTGACTCGATGTATCGCTCCTTCGAAAACGAAACGTGTTTGTAAGAATAGACTTGTGCGACAGTGAAGAAATCATATTGCGTTTAGCTCTTCCGGTGCATAACGGCAACTGCCAGGTTGCGGATGTTATGCATTCGAGTGGCAAATATAAAACTGCGAAAAGTACTGACGTAAACATTTTTATGTAAACAAAGTAGACCCGATAACAGCATTCTGATTCTTCGCATCGAAAGATATTCGAACTACAAAAGTTCATCGAAATTTTTAAAAGTGAAATTGAATTGCTTAAAATTTGCAGACTCTGGCAAATGTATTACATTGCGTAAAAAACAAATTTGTACCGATTTACGTTGGTAAAACGTTGACGATAAATATGTTACCTGTGACGTCTCCACAGTTCCCAGGAGATGAATCCTTGCAGCGCAGGATTACTTTCGTCCACCAAGGTACCGCCCCGTGCACGACAGAACGCCAGTGCTTCTCTAAATACCATTGGCTGACGATTGTAGAAAATGTAACATTTTCCATTGTACGTTGCCGTTGAGCCCGGCGGCTGGTCCCTAAATTGTGGACACCTTTCTATCGGGAGAGCCTGTAGCCAAAAAGTGACGATACTAGTTTATACGATGCGAAGAAAAGAGCTTCATCATTTAATTCCTGTGGTGCGGTCTTATTTTGCTTTTATTTTAAATACTCATCGCTAAATTTTCTAGAAGTAGTAATTTATATTTATGCAATATTTACATATTATAATAAAGAGTAATTAGAGTATCCTGAATGTCTTCGCAGTAGTAACAATAATTTGAAAACAATCGATATGATTACTTTTTGCTCGATCAGTAGAAATGGATTATTCCGAATGTGTTTGAGGTGTTAATTAGTAACAACAATTCCGAAAGGATCGAAATGATTATGATGATTGCTTTTTATTAAAAATATACGAATACGTAGTCATATAAGTTGGAATTCGAATATTTTAGGACCTTACCTGATCGGTATAAACGAAAGCCTCGCAGAGGGAAAGCTGCACCGGTGTAGGTGTCGGCGTGTTTGCCTCCAGGTGCACGGACACGAAAGCTCCGGGCATTGGTGGATTACAAGGCAGGAATAGAGGTTGTCCTTCTTCTTGGGGACCGGTGAAGCGATTGCAAATTGGATTGGTTCCCAAGTCCGGACGGTTATTACCGACACGAACGACAATTGTTCCGGGTACCCCATCGCCTGCAACAAAAGAAAAGTGCATAAAATAAGAAGCCGATAGAAACATATTCTCTCAATAATAATAAACAAAGAGGATTATTAACACGTTGACCTCTGTATTACTCATAAGTGAGACCTACAAATGTTCCGATCTAAAAATAAATTTTTATCGTGTCATAGTTGTGCAAGGTGAATTACATTAGAATATGCAATTCAGAAACTTAGAAATTAGAAATTAGGAATTTTTTGTTTTAGTTTTATGAAATTGTTGGCAATCATTGTGTACAAGGAGAGTGTTTTTCTATGCCCTTGAGAATGTTCAGCACACTATATACTGAAAGAGCAGACGTTGGTTCCTAAATAAGGAACAGTAGCACTAATTAAGACTGAAACGGCTATCTCTGTGGAAGCACTTCCTAGAAATTCAGGAACTTGTTTCAATTATTAATGATCTAGCAATTCCGTTCCGCTACGTCTCAAAAATTTATAAATTCACTTTACGCATACTTTTTGCAGTCACGAATCGCTATCTGATCGTATACACGACATTCTGCTACTAGTAACTTTCAACGATTTAATAACTTGATCGCACCACGATTTAAAACAATCTCGTACAGTATTTCGATTCGCGGAATACATTAAACTGAACGATACGAAACGTTACTGTTCAACGAAGATGTCACTTTATTACTACCAATTATTATTATTGTTGAGCTCGTTTGTCACGAACAATATTTCGATTATCGTGTTCAGTATAATCAGTGATTGAAAAATCTGGCATCCGAACGAATATATGTACATATAAACTCGTCTGAAATAATCCGGAGCTCGGCGAGTACTACATCTTTCGACCTGGAAAACACTTCAGGTGTGACCAGATGGACAGCCGTCGTTTCGTCCACGACCATCAACTCCAATTACATGCTTTCCACCTTTCGTTCCTTGTAATCGCCTACGCGATGGTCACAATTTTCTATTCAGCGAAATCGTTCGGTATTTCCATTATTATTATTATTATTATATATCAGTTTATAACTATGCCAATGATAAACTAAATTTAAGCAATTCGATATTTTAGTATGATAATATAAGGGTAAGATATTTCAAGTCTAGCGATAAATCATCTGTGCTCGTGAAAATGCGAAAACTTTTTTAAAATTGGATTAAGCGATTTGTATATTTTTTAAATGATAGAGGGTCTATGATTAAACTACTTTGTAACAATTTTTTTAGTACTTGGAGTGGCACAACAAAATAAAAGACTGCTTTATCGGAGCCTAGAGCGAAAATTTAAAGAATGTGTTTCGTAAATCTCGGTTAACACAAAGTCAAGTTACAGTGTTGATCGATTTTAAAAACTGCAGATTTCTCGTACTTATTGGATGGAAGTGTCAGAAATCGGGACAAAACTGTGATTTTTGCGAGCTCTAATTATTTACAGCTAATACCAATGTCAAACGATTTCGATGAAATTTTCAAGATGCATATAAACTAACGGCACCTGTGAAAAGCATTCTTCAAATCCTCGTTATAGGCTCCAATAAAAAAATTATTAAATGATTTTTGTACCTTTTTTCATTACCCTGGGCAACAGTACATTTAAAAAAAATTATTCCCGTTACAGTCTATTAGACTGGTCCCGCTATCGTCTGAAAAAATTCAAGTCGTTTAATCCGGTTCTAAAAAAGTTATTATGGTTTAAAAGGTATCCGAATATTAATGGGAGTTCGTGTATCTTATAACAAAAATTGACTCAGTATAAAAGGTAAAATTAAAACTAGAAATTATTATACAACTGTAAATATGTTATAATGTTAAGAATCTGATAATGATCTGGTGTAAATCCACGTAATAGTGAGTAAGCAAAAGAAACTTATAAACTGTATACATAATAAATGTTTCTTTCTAAACTCTAAAATAAAGATAAGTTTTTCAGCAATAATAGAGCCAATTCTCGATGAAAGGAAAGTTGAATATAGTGACATTCATTGAGTTTCATGCTACACTGTGCATGGTTTATCTGTGCATATTTATACATTTATGGGATTGGAAGGATGAAATGATGGCTACGCTATTAAGAAGATACTGAAATATCACTTAGCTGATCTAACAATACTATTGTTACTGTTAATAAGAACCCGTTCACTACTGAAGTGCAGACGATCCACGAGTCGTGAGCACGCTAACATAATCGAGTTCTTCTCTGTTATCCTGTTAAAAAAACGATAGCAAAACGATAACCGAACTTCTGTGCAATTAAACGCGTTCGTGTAATGCGCTCGCATCACCAAGACGCATCGTGAAAGTTGCACCTTGTTCTTCCCTGCCGAGGCAGAAACGCTTCTAAAATGGTTAACCAATCTGATCACGACGGCCATCATTATGCGTGAGTCAGTTCGCAAAACGCGATCGCGATCGCGATCGTGGCGATCCTCTTTGTGGATGCTACCTGAATCCTTACAGAAGAAAGCTGTATTATTCAGAGTAGAATCGTTTTTGTCCTGAGATGAATAAGAAGTAACATGCTACCTACGTTCGGACGCATTAGGAAAACTTAATGAAAGTAACATTGAACCATGATAATTGCATCGAATCTTCCCATTCGTTGAGCGGAACATTTCTGGATGAGTTTAAGTGCTGGGAGATCAGTGTATGTATTCTGCAATTATAAGCCGAAGTTCAGTAATTTCAGTCTCATAAACGGCATATAGCAATTATTAACTTCATAACTATTCGACAACTTTAATTTAAAGATGGCGTTAAATATGATTGCAAACGAACAATGAAATGAGAGATTAAAATTGAAAATTGATCTGCAAAATGTGTTTACAAATGTTTTGAGAATATTCTTTAGTACCAGAGTTTCTGCGGTGTGTTGTGAAAGGATAGAAAATGGGTTTCCTTTCTGTGAACAACAGAGCACTCTCACTCTTGATTTCCGTGTAAACGTGAACGTCTGTCATTATTATCGGACGTTTCGTTTAACGGTGAAAGTTTTACCCCTGTTTGATCAGCCATTTGTCCGTGGAAATCTATTCCAGACACCGCGACAAAATCGCGGAACTCGTGAAACCACCGACATGGCACGTCTCACCGAGATCGTAAATGCTTGGATAAGTATTCCTGTGAAATTCTCTGTAGACATTTTAAAGGCATTCTCTGTACCGTGTTAAAAATTTCATGAATTTGTTTGATAGTCTCCAGATAAAGATTATAGCAAATTTATTGAAAGTTTGCGAAGAACTATTAACATGTATGTTTATTTTCTAATATCTTGAAATTATCAATGTGAGAAAGAAATTTATATTTGACTCCCGAGTTTTACAACTGATGCAGAACATTTTTATTTTGAATAAACATCCGCAGACTATAAGTAAATTGCGATTTTCTATGTAATCATATAAATCAAAATTGCCTAAGTCGATTATAAGAAGAGGACGTTAAACGAAAAAGTATTTCTCCTTTTTATAATTGTTCGAAAGTAATACACCTATATTTTTAAGTTTTTCTAATAGCATTATAATTTTGAATTTGATTTATTTATGTTTGCCATAAATGCAATTGTACTATGCTTTAGGTAAAATTGTACTGTATTTTCTCTGACTTCTTCTACCATTTATGAGAGAGAGAGAGAGTTAGTAGCGATGAATAACTGTTTAAGGACTTTGTTACAACAAAACTACTCGCTATTAAATATGTTCTGACTTCTTCCGTGCACTTATAGTTTAGGAAAATATCGTAAAAGGAAGTAATAGTTCAGTGATGGTAGAGTTAAAAGTTGGTTCCAACGAATTATATAACCTTCGAGAAGAAGAACGATTGTCTGCTTGTGTGAATTACGATGAACTGTAATATATTATAATTCGTCAGAGTTAAATAATACTTACGGGAACGAAAATTAATAACGGTTTTATTACTTAATAACTATCATTATAAAATTTACGATCTTTTCGTGGTTAATTAAATTTTAGCATCGAGGAAGTTATTAAAACAGAATCACTCCAGCTAGTCAAATTAGGTAATGCTTGTAATGGAGCAGTGTAACTTGCCTGTTTAAGAACTCATTCCAAACGAAACAGTAAAACGGAAACTCGAGGCAGAAAATGAAAATGACAGCGGCCGATAGTAACATGCAGGATTGCAGAGCGATGCACTATTATTCAGCGATCAAAAGTGAAAAGACTCTCACTTTCGTTCTGGAAAGTTTCTAAATATTTCTCGCGTCCGAACAATGCTCGCGATAGGCGAATTTACGGTCATATTTTACGGTTTGCTGAAGAGACGCCATAATTTTTAGCGTTTCGGTCGTAGACATTAATCGTGACGGCCAACTTTTCTCATAGAAAGTGTCGTTTTACTGCTAATTGTCAGTTTTCCGGAAGACGTAAAGTAAAGTACTCTAAATTTCAGTCTTCTAATATCTTCCAGGCTTTTGCCCCGTTTACAGCTTCAGGTATTTTTAATAGAAACTGACCTCTTGCTATCTCCGGAAAAAATGATTTGACAATTAAACGAACTAAACAACTGTCATGATAATTATTTATATATTCAATAAGCAACATTATCGTTAATTCCTTGCGGTACCATTTTTTTACGGTTGCTGTTTAAATATTGCGTTAATTAAACTGTTTAAAACTCGTGATGGGGATTCCTAGTATTAATAAATATGCAAAATAAGTATTAATCTTTCTTCTCTTCTAAGAAGTTATTGTATTCAAAACATTTTTAACCATTGCAACTGTTTAAATATCGTGTTAATTTTCGGCCGGGAATCGTGACTCCAAACGTTCTCAGGCAAAAACTAACTCCGATAAAAACTTCGTATCGCTTTCGAGGAATTCGCTTCGAAAATTAACGCGATATTTAAACAGTTGCAATGGTTAAAACTGTTTTGAATGTAATAACTTCTTAGAAGGGAAGAAAGATTAATACTTATATTGCATATTTATTAATACTAGGAATCTCCATCACGAGTTAAACTCGTCAAAATAGGACTAGGGTTTGACAATAACGTAGTAAGACTAATCCTGTACATAAATTAACTCGTTAAATCATATTATAATACAAATAGAAGAGAATACAAAAGGAAAAAAATAATTACACCCTAAGAAAACGATTCATCCTCTTTACTCTGACTAACGTATGAGAGGTAAAAAAATATTAATACAAAAATAATTCTGCTTGGTTTTCATTTAGGTGTAAAATCAGAATTTATCACTTGTAAATATTGAACCTCAAAACTTAATCATTTCTAAATATTGCCAAATTTCTTTTGGCAACCGTTGTTACGATCTCCATTGGCTAAACTACTAACAAGTGCTGTCATTAGGCATTTTAACATATTGCTTTCACTATTCTAAACCGCTAAATATACAGCGTGGGTCAGAATTCGTAGTACAACCAATCAAAGGTTGATTCTACGTTTCAAATAAGATACGGATTTGGAAGAACATTCTTTTAACTGGTGCTTCATTTTCCGAAAAATCGTTTTTAACGTTTATGTATCTTTGTAAAGGATTTAATTGTCGCCTAATGTTCTAATGCAGTTGCCTCCACCCGAGATAGTGTTTAAAAACATTAACAATGATGGAAACTTTCCGTTTATTACGTACGTATTTTGCAAGAATTATTGTTCGTAAATCTTGCATACTTACTGGTTTTGTGAAAGCAATATGCTAAAATGCCTAAGACAGCACTTTTTAGTACAATAGTTTGGACAATGAAGATTATAACTGCGGTTCTCAAAAGAAATTTGGTAATTGTTGGAAACGTTATTTTTTCCTACATATCTGTACCTGAAGTTTTAATAACATTTACGGGGAGTATGTAATTTATCAAAGGTATCTAATTTGCAGAGAGTATCTAATCTACAGAGTAAGTTACACATGTACACACTTGTTTAGTGAAATCTTAATACGAAAGATCGTGCAATCCTTACACGGCTGAAAAAAAAGAAGTATGAAATGTGCTAAACATTCTCGTAATAAGCATCTGTCGAATTTAGCACAAAAAATAGTTCACGTAAGTTTATGAAAGTAAAAAAGAAAACTAGTTGTTTGCTACTTGAATATGTAGTAGAAACCGGTTATTTGATACTTTAATTTTTCCTTTGGTTTTATAATTGCTTTTGGGAGCCTTGGTATAAAACTTGCTAAATTAGATGGTAGATTGGACGGCACTTTTTCATCGGTACCAATGCGCTCTTCCATGAAAGTAGCTTTCAGATTTGCTTTTGATAGCGGAGTGGTATGAATTCGTCGTTCAAGAAAAGTCTGTGGATACTATATAAGATCAGTATTATAAATTCGTAACAAATATTCCGAGATATATAAATTGCGTAAATGGTTCAAGTTGTCTCGAAGTCCCATTATTTTAAAACGTCAGCATAATCGGATAAATTTTCTCTTCTTTACATTCCTTTCCCGTTTATTGAAACGTCTGTCTGAAGCAAATGTAGCAAATACTTTCCCTTATGTAAATGATTTTGTTCCAGTAATGCATTGCAGTATTTATGTGCTGTTTTGCAAATTCTAACATGTTCTTCCGGTTAGCATCCATCATGGAGTATTTCTTACGGAGCATGCAATCTCGGTATTAAAAAATTCTAGATTCTAGTACGTACTTACACCACGGTAATTTTGAATTTCCGCAAAATAGTTCTTTCACTTTTACTCCGGTTTTCGAATTTTACTCGTCCATCATTGTCTATTTTAATTTACCGAGTTTGACATATTTGATAAATATTTTTGGAAAATACTTAAATGAACTTTAAAATCATGTTTACTGCAGCGTTACTTTGCTATAAGTGCTATGCAACCAATCGTGGAAGCAATTAAATTTTATGTGGTACCAATAACGTTTCGCATAGCAGACCTTACTCTCTTCATAGCACGAGTGGTTCTCATAAGCGTTTTCTGTTATCACCTGTGTTGTTTGATAACCTTTGTGAACCGTATTGAAAAATAATTTGAAACTTTGAATCTTCTACGCTACTGTTAATTATATCTCTGAAAGTGCGCTTTGTGTTTAGAAAATATATTTTGAAAAATACACGAAAAGCAATTTCTGCAGAGAAAATGGAAGAACAATTTAGGTAAGAACAGAAAATTAATAGAACAGAAAAGCGTATGCTGAACGTACAGGTTATTTTATACCTATTCTAAATAATTCTGGTTTTACTCACCGCAACATGGTTTTCCAAAATCTAACCGGACGAGCTGCACCATGTATGGTTCCAGCAAATTCACGTACCACCATGGTCTAAGTTCTGGTCTCGTCAGGGTACAGGTTTGGGGTGTGTAAATTTGTCCACTGCTGCCGTCTACTGCTCGCTGCGGAATTCCACCTTCTGAACTGCTGGATTGCATCGGCGCTTTGCCACCCGCAACATTTAAAACTGTAATGGCAAAAGAGTCGCGCCATTAAATATCTATTATTACTCTACAACCGATAAGACGTATTTTATCAAACAGACCAAACATTTATTACAACAAATGTTCATATATTAGTTGCGGAAAATATTTTTTTAGGAAAATATTATCTTACCTGATCTCGAAAAAGTTAAAAAATGTTCAAGGAAGTAATTAAATAATTTCAAACAATCGAATTATAAGAGTCTCAACGTAAAATTGACTTCTTCGTAAAATAATGATTAGATTTCGGATTTTTATGGAAAATGAAACCATTGATTTTAAGAAACAGGAAACATATTTTTCCTCTTTCTTTAGTAATTCCAATAAGATGAATTTAATACATCGACACCGTTCAACGTATAAATTCATTAAATTTCCAGGCTAGTAATGACAAAATATCTCTATATTGCTCCATTCACAAAATTCGAATTTCTATTTTTGTATATGTGCTATTCAATTCTTTTAACACGACATCACTTCGAACTATGATCGTTTTAATTTTTCGAAGGACTCGAGTCTCTTTTTCCTATACGACTATTTCTATGGTTATCGCATAATTAAAATAACTGTACTCCGTTACTATTCAAAAGCGAACGGAGACATTCTTTCCCGCTGCCTTCCGTTCACACAACGAAAAAGTGTACGGCTGAATAAGCGATGGGAAGCACGAATTAGTTTCTTAGTTTCCATTGCATTCCTAGTTATTTGTACACTTGGAACTGCCCCGCCCAAATTGCGGTACTTCCGACACGTGCTCGCGATGTGCAAATCCTAGGTCGCATTAGCTCCTGGTGTACGCATTCTGCAAACTATACGGGGTATCGCATTTTCGACGCCATTTAAATCACTCTACCATGCTAACCGCACGCGAATAGCTATCTGGTTAATACTTCGCCAATTATACCCTGTTTGTAATCCGTTTATTACCCGTGTTCGTGATACAAATCAACAGACTGTGCTGAGAAAGCGTTTTTCATTGCGAATTCTACGGGCTTCTCTTTCTTGTCAAATCATTTCAAACGTATTTTTTCCAAAATCACGGAAAGATTTACCAGTGCAAAATCAATTTTACTTTCAAATCATCATTTTTTTATAAATGCGAATTATATGTTCATAATCTCTAAGAACAGAGTGTAAAATATTATTTCCTGTAAGATCCACAGAATTTGTGAACTGTCTCTAATTAAAGTTCCTGTTATGCTGCTTTATATTTGTACTGCACACGTTTTGTGTTGAGTTTGTTTATACATTCCATTCTTTCCTCTCTTTTTATGTATTCCACTTTTATGTATCTTATGAAATTCGTGTTAGAATCAAGTTTTGTATAATTTTCACGTGAGTACAGTTTCACTGAAATTTTGAATAATACAAATAATCTTCTACTCTCAAGAATAATAATCATAAATATACATTTATAACATACTCTACGAAATTTCTACTTGACATAAACATGTGTAGTATTACGATTGAACTACGGATGCTATGTAAATTTCCACTTTCGTGGACTATTCTGTAGGAAACAGAATAATTCTTGTATTTCATAATTTAGTACATGCCGCATCGATAATTTTTGTGCAGTGGATATCTGTTTCCAGAAAAATCAAACGAGACTGAGATTAATTTTGGTTGGTGCACACTTTCCTTAATAGGTACTTTACTTTGCGCATGCCACAAATACATAATGATGCGGAGTCTGATAATTATCATCGGCAAGAAGTTGTTTAGTCGTTTGATGTAGTCACTGGAGTGCGTTTCGCCGAAGGACCTGGGAAAATGTTAGCGGCTCATTGCCGTTCCCATTAAATAAAAAGAAGGTCGCGAAACAGTCACGTCACACGGTTGAACAGCCGTTCGGCACGCAGATGCGCAAACTTTTGTGTACGCGTTACCACTGTTGCACATTCGTGAAACAAGTTGCGTCGATCTTGCGGTAGTTTTGCTGTACCGTAACGTGAGAATTTTATCGACGCTAACTGGCACTCTGCCTAGATGTTAGTAGTCCCCTTTTCCATTGATTAGCTCCTGTCGATCATCGCGAGAGTTCGGTTCACGGGAATTACTACCCTCCCCATTCATAACGAGCAATTTCTGTGAACTGTTGACGCAGCAAAGGAAAGTGGTAGGATTTTTATTTGTTCCTATTTTTATGAAGAATTTCTTAACCATTTTTTTCATTTCTTCGTCAAAAACTTTCACTTTAGGTTTGACAAATAATCTATCTAATAGTGGTGTTTTATTCATAATTTATTTAGATTTTCAATTCATACATTTCTTGTCAGACAAGAATTACAAAATGAACTTGTTTCAGAGGATGTTGCAATGAATACAAAAAACAGTTTGCCCTGAATATTGCTCTATCGTATGCAAATAGTGTGAACAGTTAATTATATGTATGCTTGAATGCACAGGAGATTCAATTGTTATTTCCAGTAAAAAGAAACACAAATTCAACGATTTATTTTTTAGTAATATTGAGTTTCCTCTTATTTTATTGATTACACGTTAAACTTTATATGACCTTTTTACGATCTCGCCAATTTAGGTCCGATGAAGGAACAGGTGTGCTTTCATGGAAATAATTCCATGGTGTTTTGAATATGAATAATATGACGGGCATTACAGATATCGAAAACGGGTCGTGAATCATAGAAAACCGGTTGGCTATCACGACTATGCTCAAGATCTAAGACCTACGAGAAGTTGATCGGCATTCCATCCAGGTGTAGTTGGAAGAACATAGATAATCGATGCGTTCTCGACCTAAACCTACATACCGAGTCCCGCGGAGTTACGATATACCACACGCGTTCCCACAAGCCTATACACATACATGCGGCCACGTCTTTATTTACAGTTACTCTTCGCATGGGCCATCAGCAAAGATTTCATCTCTCGAGAGACGAAACTATTTTCCGGTGCTCGATCGAACGAAACATTTAATACTCCATTCTAATTTTAGTAAAATTTGCTACTCTTTAGTATCTTAGCAGGTCATTCAAGCTTCTTTCAATACTTTTAACGATAAAATACACGATAAAAATGTTACCTAATTTAGCCCAACGCTTATGTATTATAGCAAAGAAATATTTTTCTAGTATTGTGTATTAATCGTGGTATTATAGTTAATATTATTACAACAAAGAAAAGCGAAATATTTAGACAAGAGTAGCTTACTATGTCTTAAAATTGCTTATGGCATTTTCGTTTATGCTCTACCATTAAACACACTAAAAATTGTCAAATTATACACTAAATATACATTCAGTTGAAATAATGCCCAATTAAAGCGCGAAAGAAATCCTTTATTTATACTAAAACCATAATTTGTAAAATAAAGTTGCTTGTTTTAATCGATCATTTAAGAAGTCATGCTAAAGTTCTTATCTTTTCCGTCAAGATCTAACATATATTAGGAAACGAAACAGGAAGATGATCCGACGATTTTGATGTGAACGTGTAAAGCTATTTTTTACGAAAACGTAAATATTCGTGACTGATATTTTCTATTGAAATAATTTTTTACGTTAATGTCGGCGAAGATTACTAAAGAGATATACTGATTCTTAGCGGCCCATAAAAAATTCTGTCCCCCATTTTGCTTATATCATCTATACAGTTAATGTGGCTTATTAAAAATATCTCTTATGATACGATCGGAATACAAATGTATGTAATTTGCATCTAAACGGGTGTCCAAGCACTTAAACCATAATGGAAAGGTTACAATATAATACTATAGTTCGATTATCATTATGCTATCCGTATAACGAGTTAGTAGACATTCATATTCCTCGAAGCAACTCAAGTTATATCTCATATGGTTTATGCCCTGACCAAAGCTATAGAATAATAAATGAGTTATGGATATAGTATTATTAAAACGAAGGTATCTCTCGCTATGCTTTGGACACCTTTTACGGTGAACCTAAACCTCCAAAGTCAATGAACTCATTAGTCGATTAACATATGCCGATTATTGAATTTTCTTCGCGCAGTTTCAATTAATTAAGATAAGGAGCTAGCACCACCTGCGGGATGTATACCTAACCGATCTATTATATCAACGCGTTAAAAATACAATATATTACACGTATCAAATATAAAATAGGGAGTTCGGTGAAGCATAACATCGATAAAGTCAAAGTACAAAATATATTCGAACTTATTAAAGAAACCGAAATTCTTAAACTGATCTGATAAAAATGTTTTTGTCACTAATAACCAAGCAGCTGATGCGACATTAAAAGCTATAATAATAGAAAAGGTGTTTGTTTTCTGTTTTCCTATTTTTCTGTTTAGATATTATGTTAAGAATGTGCAATAGATGCTGCACTAATCTTCTTTAGTGAAAAACTGATTTCTCTACTTTCTTCTCTTACAGATTTCTGAAAGATATTTCATTCGAAGTATCCTTAGACATAATTTTACACAGAGGTCATATTTTCTTCTTTCTCTATTTCTGATTTTGTTTCTCATTTAACCTACTTTTACGAGCTGAACGAACTTTTGAAAAGCAAATTAGTTGTTCCGACGATAATTCTCTGTAATAAGAAAACTTAGCGTTAACTGGGTTCCTTGCGTCGCTTGAAAGAAGTGTTACCGCAATAGAAAGTACTAAATGCAGTTTCCTACAGCTTGCAGACAAAAGCTGCTTTACTATCAAACTAAGAGAAAGAAATCGAACAACGTGACTACGAAGATGACTGCATTTAAATAATTTTTATTCGGTTCCGCGAGACGGTCTGACCACGATCATTAGGATGTTTGCGAACGGAAAAATTCCGGGGGAATAAGTGAAAGTCGCCAGGAAAATTGCAGATTGTAATGCGAAAACTTGATTGTACTTGCTAACAAGAAATTGTGCTACCTGATTTATGCAGCTTCGTCACGTTTTGATTGTTGCATGCGGTCGTTGTACTTTGCACAATAGATCTAGCTTAATCGAGAACTATGCATAGGCACAGGAGGTAAAATAAATTATTATAAATTGTTGTATATGATTTAAACGCTATAAGTAAATCTTTTCAAATGTGTAGCAAAAACATTAATAAAATTGGTAGTTGGGTGTCTATGATTAATAATTAAATAGAAGAACTGCGGCTGGATTTCTTAATAATATTTTCAGTAGCTATAGAAATTTTATTGGAGAAACAACGAGTCTATTTCAGTAATTTTTTATTGAGGTTATTATGTAAACCAAGGTCTTTAAACTTTTCTTTTCTATACTGTTAATTATTATAGTTACTGTATGTTTCCGCGAATTTCTTTTGTTTAGAAATTTTTGGGATCAAACAGTCCTTTTATTCTGTATTTACCCGTTTACGATCTAATGACTTATGAACTGAACTGTACCGCCATTAGACAATTATTGCGCTAAAGCGTGAGTCATTGTTAATTATGTATTTTCTATTTTTGTTCACAATTTCTCAACCGAATCCATTATTTACACCGTTCGATGTGTAGGAGTGAAATCAATTGTAAGGGACTGTATCAATGGCAAATCAGTGGAGAGAATAATTAGCAGATTATTCTCCCGTGAATTGCAAAAGTAATCAGTCAAATAATTAATACGTTGCAGCGAATTGTACTAATTTACATTACGATATCCGTAAGTTAGGAAGTCTAAAAATTAGACCATTTTTATTATTGTGATGTTGGTACAGTTAAGAAAGTTGAAAATAGAGATTTATGCTCCGACTTATCTCCGACTAAGTTGCATTTTACATACTTAGACATGCATCTAGGCACGCAATGTACGAAATTCGCAGCCTAGTTGTGACTTTTGCTTGCACGAACGAAAATATAAAAATAAAAATCACCTTGCAATCTGGAACGGAAAAGTTGCACGTTTCACCGCGATTAAATGGCGTTTCATTAACTGCTACCTCTGGCAGTAAACGTATTTGGCACTAAAATGACGGTACAAGCGCGATTACGTGTCTGTCCGGCCGCGAGCGTCTAACAAGTTTACCTTCGGGGAGTCAAATTCACGCATAGGTGCGCAAGTGGCAAAATTGCGAGAAATTGCAAACCTGCCCAGTTGTTTATTTGCAATGATGACACGGAAACACGGCAGAGTAATCGTGGACAGGCATCTTTCTTTAACCCACAAGAATTGTTTTCTGAAAAAGCATTGTCCGTTCTTGTCGAAGAAGTACCGCTGCAGAGAATTGTCTTGACACTTTGAAAGAAAATATCATTTGTATTCGCTGAAGAAGTATCCCCACATATTTTAAACGGAAACGAGTTTCAAGTTTGTGATATTTGAAATTGACGCATAGATTCTAAATTATTTACTGTGTTCTCTAGAGATATATCGTTTCGTTAGATTGCTCTTACATCTTCTAAAGTAAAGTAGATTTCCATTTTCCTTTTTAGTTCATCTGATCCTTAAATGAACATTTTCATGAATCATACCTGACATTCTAAAATATAAGGACATAGATACATTATTCAAAACTATAATTTTATGTTTGAATGTTATTTTTCGAAGGAATGTTTCAATCGATGAAGATATTTCTTTATCTTAGTGTTCATCAAATTTACATTTGCAGTACTGACTAAAATGAAAAAGTGTAGTAAAAGAAATATAATATTATTATACTATTTTTGTAGCTTCATATTATATTGATATTATATGAACGTTATTCTACAAATTCAAATTCTACAAATTAAATAATGTAGCTCCTGCTTGACTAGGTACTTAAAAATGGAAATTTGGATAATTTTACAGTCGAGTCAAGAAATATCTGACAATCTCAAATCACTGTTAAAATAACTAATGTTGCAAAACAGGTCAAGTATAGAATAAAATTAAAAATGTTATTCGAATGTGATTTATTTAAAAAATGTTCAGTTACAGTGAAAGCTTTCGATTCTTTTTTTTATAAGAAATCTGACCTGGACCGAGGAGAACGAAACAGTGAGCCAATGCCAGGAATGCGAGTGACGTTGAAAGGCCGCAGGCTCTCTTAGGAAGTAGCAGCAGGTTCAGAGTTAACGGTGTTCTGCCCCCTCTATTTTCTCTGCTCTTATATACTGTCTTCTCTTCGGTCAAGGACACTCGGAATCAGGTCATTTGCCACCGAAAATTGTTGAGTATTCAATCGGGGTATACGTGGGCATCTATCTACTATCATCTACATACAATTATCACCTGCGTAGATGACCTTCAGCAACATTATTCGATTAAAACTATTTTTGTACAAAATAAAATATTTTGTTAAATAAATAATTTGCAACTGATCTTCGGCATTTTTCGAAAATTTATGGATAACTTAACTCGTTTTATTTAGTCAACCATGAAGCATGTCCTAAAGAATTTCTCAGTTTCGTTTCAAAGAATGTATAACCAGCAATCAATTTTCATTGTCTTCGAATCATGAGTCGATTTAGAATTTTTTTCTAAATCCATATTCTCATAAAAATCTGTCATTATTAGACTAGAAGATTATTTATGGTAAAAATAAAGTAGGTATATTATATGTTTTTATCCGTTTCCACGTTTCCCTGTATTTCAGTAATTTTTCTATACGTGATTACTTCATTGACCATAATGAACGTCTGGAAATTGGATAAAAGTATTTACACTTTTCCGGAAATCTAACGAAAGGCACAGCAAGAAAGATAAAAAGTGATATTCCATAGTTAATTGTACTCGAGCGAAGCCTTTGATAAAATCTTTTCTGCCTGGCGTCGACTTTCAAAACGCTGCCCTAAAAAGATGCACTCCCCTAAATCTCCGTGACTACACACGATGAATCAACGCTGATTATTGCTCGGTGTTACGATACGTATATTCTCAAAGTGTTTCGTAGAGGCGTGACCGGAAGCGCGAGCACGTTTCCTCGGAACGCTTGAACTTTCTCTTAAACCCACATCCGCGAGCGTATTTACCTTGATGATTCTGCTGTGAATTTCTTGTTTCGTTTTCGTAAACGGATGCAAACTGTCCGACGTCATTCGTTGCTTTTGTACTTTTATTTAAATTCCATATTTCATATTCGTTTTAACCGTGCATAACTTACAAGTAGACCGTAGATACAAGGTAACCTCAGATATGAAAGGCACCCAACTTTGTCTGCAGCCTCATTTCTCATCTTTAGAATGTACAGTTCGTATAAAAAGCATTTCTTAGACCTCCTTTACGCATCGACAGTTAACCCTTTGCACTCGGATGTACCGTTCCAGGAGACGTAACGCAACTACCGATAATTATGGTATTTTCAAAATTAACAATCCTTTTTTTATTTAAAAGTTTAAAGTCACATCAACATCTAGGCCATTAGCGATATTTTTTGTTGGTAAATCTTAGTTAAAAGGATTCGGATTTCTGCCGTTGTATCATTTTATATATTTTTGAACACTTTGAATGCAGCGCCAAAAATATGTGGGAGAATTATTTGCACTGATTTGAAAATTTATTTTTACACTAATATATTATTATACGCTTCCACGTTTGATTAAAATCCGCAAAACGTAAGAATGTGGAAAAAGTAATCGATGTCATACAATTTTACTTCACAATTTTACTGTGATGAGATAAAATACTTATTACCCACGAATAAGTACGTTCGAATTTTTGGTGACCGATAAAATTCTCCGGGTGCAAAGGGTCGGACTTTTGGTAATGAAAGTAACTCACCGCAAAATGGTACCCCTTCAGGCAACCAGGAGCCATCGGTCTGACACTGTCTTCGTGCAGGACCAAGCAGTTCAAAGCCACGCTCGCAAGAGTACGTGGCCACGGTGCCCTCGAGGAACATGGTGTCCTTAAGAAGGGCGTCCCCTTCGTCTATGACGTCTTGAGCACCTGTTCCCGTGAAGCGGACGCTGCTGTGTGCAGGTGCGCCAGGGTAACCGCATCCGGCACCGTTGCAGCCTGTAATCAAATCAACACATGGACGTCAGCGAAACAAACTCAATTTGTTTTACTTTCGTTCAATCTCTAACTGCTGATAAAGATCCTCGGTCAAATAAACCATGCATTTTTTTCGCGCAGATAACATTTTCATTAATGTTTAACGAAAAATTAAAATGTTTATCGTAAATATAAAAATACGCATGTCTGTCTTTTGCCTGTTGAATTATGGTTCAGTAACTATTAGTTTGAAACACTTAAATCCTTTCCAGTTAGATTCGAACAAAATTTCATTCACTCAATATAACATTCCAAATGTTCATATAGTAAACGATAAATTTAGCGAAATCGTGATTATCATCAGAGAACATTCCAAAAAGTCAGTTTCACAAGTAAATTTATGAAAAATTTAATTTTTTCGCATACTCTTAAAGGACGTAGTGTCGAAGATATATTATTATCAGTATACTAAACTTTAAAGGCATTTTTCTGGAAATTATGTTTTTTAAAACGGTGGTCTATGATATCTCAAAACCTACCTGACCAATTGACTAAAAAATTTTTATTTTCCCTTTTTTTAGGCCTCCGTAGCTTAATGAAACATGCAAAAATCAATAATTGAGTTTCAAAGCATCGCCACTTTTTAAATTGTGGACATTTTTCTCTTTTCCAGCATATTCTGCTATACCCAAATTCATACTAATTAAGGAATAGTCACGTTTTGAACTATGGATACCGTGAGTTCGTGAGACGATCTTTTTTAAAAGTAACCACGTTTAAGAGTATGGCAGTGCCATTTATTTTGACTTTATCTGTTCCAAAAGATCAGAATGAGAAACATACAAATAAACTCATTAATTCGATTACGAAAGGTATAATAGTTTCTTTGCAAATAATTTCTTAACAAAGTTTAAAAAAAAACAACGCACTTGACACCGGAATACCCTCATAAGTCCAAGGGAAACTTTGGGAAAGAAGCCATAGAACAGGAAACCGTTTGGAGAAAGTCAAAATATCTGGAATACGAGCGCGGAACATTAATGTTTGATATGTTTTATTTAATCCAATCGTAATGTTAGAACATAGTAAAATCCGTTATGAATGTGTCTAAGCAATCACGGTTTGCTAATGAATACTGTTTATACCTCGTGGATTATGAAAGTTATACTTGATTCAATTACGGTTCAATTATCTTCCATCTCGCGTGAACAGCGGTTCAATTTCTTCGCGGCTAATTTACACGAACAATGCCACATTCTATTGTCCGGCCGGCAATCGGTGCACGCGCGCGCGCGTCACGGTGCATGAGTGACACGCAACTCACATCATCACGCGCGAAACGCATTCGTTAGAACCGTTGCGAAGCGGGACGTTGCCTCACCGAGCGTCACCAGCTCCTTGAGCCGATGATTTCAATGATCGGCCAAGCCTTGTGACCTCCGGCCACGCGTTCAACTCTCCAGTTGTTTCCTTTTCTTTTACCACCCTTTGTTCTGCTGGCACGTGTTTCACGCGATTGGAAAAGACGATTGTCGTTTTTTCGAACAAAAGAGCTCTTCCTCATCAGAACTCTTTTTACGACTATTAAATGCATCGTACGCGACAACCATCGATGACTAAGAGTTCATAAGAATGGCCACGTAAGTCTATTGTCGGCCACAATAGTATTCTATTCAATAGCCATTTTAAAACCAAGGATCAAGATTTGGTTTTCCAATTTCTTAACCAGTTGTAGAGAGAAATGAGAGCTACTTGAGATCATTTGAACTAATTTTTTCCAGGGCAAATGCAATCAGCGGCTTTGTTTGCAAGTTATTAACGAAAAATTGTTATTTATCTATTATTTTATGTCATTGACCGTCAGTGTCCTAAGCTTAGAATTTCCAGGATTCGAGGTGGAAAGTATAAAAACAGTCATAATGACCGCATAAAAACAGCACAATAATGGCTATATAAAAAAATGATATCATTTATTAATCAAGGAAGCACGTAGTCACATTAGTGCATGACAACGCTCGGTCGCGTGTTAGGTAAGCTGCGAAAGAAATAATAATCAGCAGGGGCTGGGAAATTCTTCCAGGAAGACTTACGGACTTACAGTTAGCTCCAAGTGCTATCACTTGTTAAAGCTATCGCTACATTAAGTTGCTGGTACACGTTTCAAAAGAGTCGGAGATTTCTTAGTCTCCGTGTCCATACTGTCCACGGCGTGCACTGTTATCGACAACGAAGAATATTTCAATTGCGGAAAAATTTCAACGGGACTTGCGATCATTTTGATCCAATGTTGCAATCAACTCATTGCACTTGTCATCTTTTAACGGTGGAACCAAAGTATTGACCGCTTACGTCAGATTTACGAAGTCGATTTAGATTCAGAAAAAGAGTGTTTGAAAACACATGAAAATAAAGTAAAAAGTTAATTCAATGCAATTTTATTAAGGTAAGCTAAGAAATCATTAAAAATGTGCGCCTTAAGAAGTAGAACTCGTTGTACGATCTTTATTATATTTCTTCAAATAACTACATAAAAAATTATGCCACTATACAAAATGTTTCAAAATGTACTCTCGTACAATACATTTATGAAAAAAGTAGTATTGTGTACGCATAAACGGTAGAAAAGTTAACGGTGGTCCAAACAAATATCGATAAGACGATATACAGTTAATGTAAAAAGACTTTAATATTCCTTGAAGCTGACGAAGAATACCGAAGGATGTTTTTCATATTTGGATACAAATTAACTGTGCTCTAAATAGATCGAAAATTTTCGAGTTTTCTAGGAACCTTTTCCAACTCTTCTGAAGTGGTGTTCTTCCTAGTGAAAAGCGTCTAGAATAAAAATTACTGGTAAAGAGCAACCACCACTCATTCGATCGACGATAACTGCAGCCGGACGACAGTCGAACAAAGAAGACATCGAGCACAAACAAAAAGAATCGTCGGCGTTACGTAAAGGAACAAAGTGAAATTTCGCGAACACAACTCGTCAGTTTATTTTCCTCGGACACACACGATTCGGGTTGTTGGCGCACGACGCATAGCCAATGACTTCCTAGATGATTGCGCGATGGCCGCAGGATGCGAGCTGCTTGCATTATCGTTTCCGTTACGGCCTCGTGGCGTTTCTCTTCTGCTTATCTGCTCGCTTGGCCACCTTGCTTAGCTACCAAATATCATCGATTCGACGTGGTCTGCGACGTTTCGAATGGAATCCGCTAATTCAAAGCGAATCTAGCAAACTAGACTGCAAAAGTTCATGCAGTTCCACGTTCATATATGGATTTACAATCGAAATTTTGATTAATCTCGCACGTTATGCTCATTACCAAATAGAAAGGAACTAATTACTAAGTCGGAGATTTCGATCAATCTTCGTGTAAAGTGCTAGACTGTGGATTTTATGCATTTACGGTAAAAACGAGAAGCAACTTGGAACAGTGAAAACAGAAGAAGAATCTAATACATGGAGTACCGATGATCTCTTTTTGATTTATTTGTTAATGGAGCTGATGATCTAATCGATTTTAATCATTTTATTATTTTCTTTTACCCATCGGTAATCACTTTTACATCGCAAAATCTAAAATTGCATTCAAATCTGCGTTATTTAATTAAATTCATTTTAATGTGAAATATCACACATGAAAGGTAAGAATATAGTCATTGATGCTTGAAATGTTAAAAATAATCTTACATTATTATTGATCTATAAATATGATTTAGAGTTTGCATTTTGCAGAGAAACCCAGTCTATCGATGTTTATCGAATTATTAATGACCTTTCAGCGAATTTAAAACAATCATGACTATCGTAAATGTTAACCCTTTGGCGTATCGTTATCTTTAGACTTATAATACTGATTATGCTCATATTTATTGTATGACATTTTAAATCTTTAAATCATTACTATTAATAATATTATTACTATAAATGATTACTCTTTTGAGCTAGGTTGGTTAAAAACTGCCCCAGCTTTTACTTAGCTTTTTATGCATGATGAGACATATTTTAACCCACTGCGAATAGTTGAAGTTACTCGTTGTCATACAGTTTAATGTTTATGTAACGTTTTTCGGTTGGAAATGCTTGTATGTAGTAACGATAAATGCGGAAATAAATGAAGAAAGTGTGTACATATCAGGTACATATCTAAGTTTGAAGCTGCGAAGTGGTGGGACTGTATATATCTCACAATTTAAGTTATTAAAAGTAATAAAATAATTTATAAATTCGTTTAAATTATTTAGAACTTATTGAAATGTTATCATTTGTTTTCTTATTTGGAGTAACGTTCCATGTTAAATAATCGAAAGGAATGTTTTTCTCCACTTTTTTATAATAAAAAATAATCCGTGCAACTAGACTTTCTATTTTCTTTAAAATCGTGTTCCTCAAAGAGTTAATTAATGGTTTCTTTCGGTGATACAAAGTCTTGTTTAGAAAATATATTATTCGTGTAATATTTCGCTTTGGTGGTGAAAACTGAAATCATTATTTAGAATGATCTGTGCAAGACGCTTATTTAGTATTAGCAACGAGCACGTGGTTCCGACAATTCGCTCACATCTCGAAGGAAAAGTGGATAACCAGGGCAGAAGTAGGTGAGAGAAGAGGAAGGTCGAGTACCGCCTTCCTTCCTCTTCATCCTTGCCCGCCATGTACTCCCGTTACTTCACGGAGCCGTGGGAATTTAAGAACTGAGCTGAGTTGATTAAAACGCGCCGATCTTTTCTTTTCAAGTCAGAAATCGGCGAACGTGATCTTCTGTTTCGCCCGCATCTAGAGTGGCATTGACATTCACATGATTGTTGGTTCTATCATGAGGCTGTTCATTACATATATCGGTGCCTACTATTAACACTTTGCGAACCGGAATCCTATTAACAAACCTTTCAATACATGCGCCACATACGAAATGAGTTTAGAAATTTTTTCTAAGAAATTATCACTGTTTATTATCAAAGTGGATTTGTTGATCTACAATCGAAGTTGACATTGGTATTATTACGAAGTCTTTAGTGTTAATTCTTTGCACTTGAATGAAGAGTTGAAAGATTAGCATAAACCAAAACAAGTTCTATATTTGCAAAGTGAATACTTTATAAATTGTCGAAAATTTAAGCGAGCTACAAGTACGTGGAATACAGATTTTATCCATTCATGGCAAAAATGTGTAGATCAATCACTAAACCGTATAGATAATAGGATTTAAAAATATTTCTCTACCCACTTTAACTTTTTAAAGATACTGAATGAGAAAATACATATTATTTAGCTGTTTCTTATTTTTTTGAAACCCATTCAGATAATTATTGTTCTATACTAATATTTGTAGGATAGGTGAAAGTAAATACGGTGAATATTGTATGCATAAATTAAGAAACAACATGTAGAATGTAAATATTCTAGAATGGAAAAAATATAGTCAAACTAAAGAGTGTGAACAGTGACTTAAAAATTTGATTTTCCACTGTCCACTTTCTTCGACAACCGAGTGAATAAAGTTTTTTCCGTTTTTTGTCGTATCCATTCATCTATCCGTCTAGTTTCTAGAAAAGTAGTTTGCTGCAACTAGCAATTTCTGCTTTCACTGTGAGCCATCCTAGATCCCGGCGTCTGTCGTCGTTCGAACTGTTTAGTTCTCAGGCGATGAAAGATAAATTCTGCTAACTGGTGAAATGGCAGCTTTTATGTATTCTTTAACTATGCACTTACTTAAATTCTATTTACTTAAACTCGGCTCATTATAAATTTTTTAATGAAACGTCGTAGTAATATGTTTCTCGTAAGGTCGCGTTTGACGCGTGAATAACTTTCTGCAGGTTAGAATCATTTGCAGAGAATGAACTTGGCAGATTTATATCGTTTCGGATGGAACGGTTCTTGCGAAACATACCAAGAGGCATAGGCGAACTTTAGTTTCCTGATTAACCTCTTATCTTATTGTTTATTACAGTGCTATGGTCTCAAGATTTGACATCAATTACTCCTTAGTAAGAGAATTCATACATATATTCGCTGTTGGCGTATATTAACACATTGTGTGCGGGTACATTTTGCAGCGGAATTGTACCGGGAGCGGGCGTTTTGCGCATAAATTTAGTTATTCAGTTAAATCTCAATAGATCGAAAATTATTTAATTTTTTAACCAACTTTTCGTATTTTATATTGATATATATAAACAAATATATAAATAGAAATATATAAATAACAACCATAAGTATCAAGTATCAATCGTTAAAAAACGTACTAGTACGTGTCCCGCATACAATGTGTTAACTGTAAAAATAGAATGTTTATAAGTTTAACCGATGTGAACTAAGTATATCCATATTTATTAAATTTAATCACGTGTCAAACATGATATTCTAAGGCAGAACCTTAGAACCTTGTTAACCTTGGACGGCGGGGCTCGGGTTTACTATGACTCAGAGTATTAGAATCGTCATTTGGGTCTTCGGACTCAACTTACGACGATTAATTTTATTTCGCACTTTACTTTGACAAACCATCTTTGATTATAATTTTATATATTTTATTCAAATATGATTGGCAACTAAAATTGTAGACAACCTTTGGAACCGTCGGTTGTATAATTGTCAAAAAATTCCGTTATTTGAGAATTAACAGACTCAATTATCACAGTACTGTCTGAATCCATTAAAACTTCCCATTAGCTATTTCCAGCTATTTTCAGAAATGTCTGCGAGAGTGTACCGGTTCTGCCAAGCGTTTATTGTCTTGGCATTATTACTACAGTTGTTAAAAGCCTGAGAATAATATAAAATTAAGAGTTGAAGGCAATAATAGAAAGAAAAGTAATTAAGGATCTTAACGGTGCCATGAGAAAAGTAGGTGGCAATGTTCTCCAAAGTGTTTATAGTTTTATAAAACATAGAATACTGTAATTGAAATTCTCAAGTAGTATATTGAATTTCTTTACTCCGAATGATTATCACAGTTGCTGCCTGTACTAAAGAAAGTGACTCAATAAGGTGAGCAACAGTAACTACTTTTACCAATACATGAAATTACCTTAACAAACGAATCAATTAACGTACATCCTGACGCATCAATTGTTTGCTAATAGTTCGTAACCGATCCGTATGTTTTCATAAAAGATTTCTGGAATATGAAAAGATACAATTTCAAAAATTTTCTATTTTAATATCTGTGGATAACAAATTGAAACTACGACTTCAATTACTTATGTACTTCAATAACAAAAAATTGTTATTTCACCCCCTATTGTTGTTAACACTTTTCTTGTTGTTTACATTTTTCTAAGTTCCTCTATTTCTCATATCTTCTTCAATCTATGTTAAAGATAAATTTCTTATAACGTAAAAAAACTGTTACTTGTTCAATTCAATTATGTGTCATTTAGCCATAAACGAAAGTTAATATATGTCTAATTATTAGAGGAAAGTATCGAGTAGATAAGAGGATTGAGAATATATGGTTATTGAAAGGAAGTACCAAACACGCACGAGGGTTAAGAGATGTGTAATTATTGGAGGAAAGTATCAAACACGTTCGAGGGTTAAAATATATGTAATTATTGGTGGAAAGTATCAAATACGTTCGAGGGTTAAAAGACATCTAATTATTGGAAGAAAGTGCCAAATACGCTTTGACACGCTTGATTAGTCTTAAAAGTTCACACCGAAGTCTTTCCCTTACTGGTGTTAAGTAAAATATCTGTTAGATCGGATAGCAGTGTCGCGGGATAGGTGCAAGATAAATAAACGAATAAATCGGAGAAGATCGGAGATAGAGAAATGAAAGATTGATAAAGCCGGAAGAATGTAATTAGTTGGGAACACGGTATTCAGGAAGCGGTTGGAAACGCGTAACAGAAAAGTGTGTGGGAAAATGACTGAGAACTTACACTATACGAGAAGGGAGAGATAGTTCAACGTGAAAATGGCATTTTTTTGCTGAATCGTTTTTCACACGGGTATACAATGCAGTTTAATCTGTGATTCCCCGATATCTCTTCTAATGGCACCGCATGAACGCCTTGCAGAACATAGTGTTCGATCATGTAACAAAAGAGAACCACAATCGAGAAAATCGCTTTCTTTTTGTTGCAGTGCAACGGAAAATAGGCCACGTTTTAATCCATCTGCCATTAATTACGTTACTGTAATTGCCACCAGACGATATATTCTATTTAAAATATTATTGGCTATTGTCTGAAGAAACATTGTCACTGCCAATGGTGATGATCATTATTGAATCTGTATTTAACATGTGGGATCAGAAAATTTCTAGAAAATTCAAATAATATATTTAATTACTATTTAACCGAAAACACTCAATGCATCAAGAAGAAAAATTAACTTAAATTACAATCACGATAATGGTTGTATTGTCTTTATTGCAGACGGTACTATACATTACTATTGCGAAAAGTAGAGAGATATGAAAATAAATATGTTCTTTTAATAACGCCTTGACGATAAAACGTTAACACCATAATTAAATAAAATTGAATCGAACTTTTTTCTTGTATTGTTCTTCCATTTTACTATATGGTATCGTGGTAAACTGGCAGCTGTTGTAGCTTCTATTTTCCTGTTTCGCTGAAGCGTAGAAAAACAGCCCCTTCTACATTCGTTCAATCAGCTTTACAGAGTAACTATTACAAAACTATTTGATACAATATTCTATCTTTTTCATTGAACGTCGTTCATATTTCTCGAATGAAAATAATTCTTTATCTTGGATATGAGAAAAATATTTTCTTATATATTTCTTAATATTATACTTGAGAATTACTACAGTTTCATTACTTATTTAACTTTCTTGTAAAACACTAGAAAAAAATTTAATTATAAAGTGTACCTCATCATCAGTTTTATAAGCTGTTTAACTTTTCGATAAGCGCAACAGTTCATAAAAACAGATCGAACATTTTCTCTAAAGTACTACTTTTTACCCAAATTGCATAAACATCAGCAGATTGCGCTTTATTAATTGCACCATTCTATTGTCAGCTATTATCTTTTCAAATAATAATATAATATATTTGAGCAGTGCTAATCGATTTTCTTTTACGTATTTTGGAATTTAGTGGCTAATATTTGAATAAGTTGCCAAAAAAAATAGAATTTACGTAAAATGTTCGTAGCTATTGATCAAAATGTATCTAAGCACTGCTATTCACGGGTCAATATCAGCTGAGACATAGTGGGGAATCAGTTAACTAGTGATAGAACTCGCTAACACGTGCGACTCCGGCCGGAAAAGGTGGTTGTCACTCTGCGGTACTATAATTCGTTATACCGTAACTCAATCATTGGAAAAGTTCCTCAATTTTGCTAATCCTTTTTAGCAAGATCTAGCGAACATTAAGAAACCTACCATCCATTATTTCCAAGAATCACGTTTGTTCTAAAATTGAACAAGAATAAAATTGAAATAAACATATCTGGAGTGTAATTACTTGCAAATATATTTTTCCTCTAACCAGTGGAAGAAGTTTTGCCATTTTCTTTGCATTACAGTTACAACAGATTGTGTACACGGATAAACAAACACGCAACGTTTCAAAACAATAGCGTGAACGTTTTCTCTGAAATTCTGAAAGCCTTCTGCTTTTTCACAGGGAAATAATCCCATACCATTATGCTTTAAGTCATCACATGATAGGTCATTAGCATTTTATCTCAAGAATTCGAAAAGCAACATCATAACTGCTTTAGAGAAAGTCTATTAAGGCATCCGCCTTAATTGAAATCTTTCTAAAAGCTTCTAGAAAGAAATTATTATTCCGCGTCACCGTAAAAAAAGTCTGGAAACGTTCCTTTTTTGTACGAAGATCCGCCAAAGTGCAGCCATAAACCTAGTTTATTCTAACTTTCTCATTCTCGGTGAACTCTGAACGAACATACGTGGTTTCAATGCCGCGTCAAAGAGGGCATCTAACAACAATAAGAATGAAAATAAAAAAGACGAACCTCGCAAGGCTAAGGCAACGAAGAGCAGAAGTAGCGCCGCAGTACTCTCCATTTCTTCACAAAAAACTGATCCCAACGGGAAACGAAGTCAGTCTCTTCACAACTACTTCCGGCAAAACACTTCAGACGCGGAAACGTTACTAATCCAGCAAGGGGTAGGAGGCACTCTTTGCAATCCCAAGTGTTTTTCACCGCGGGGCTAACGTCATTTCGGCAACCGATTCCGAAGAGTCACACCTGCAACCGGAAATCCTCGGGAGATGAACCTTCTTTTCTGTTTCTTTTTTTTTTGTCTCGGTTTCTCTCTTCCGAAGCCGAGGAAAGTATCGATGCCGCGGCGTTAAGCTCAAGGATGCACGAGGCCGGAGAGCGACCGGCGTGAGACGATCTCTCCTGAAGACTGAGGTGCTCCGATACATGCAAGCAACGTTGTCAGAAACGGGGACAAACGGGACACCGGTGACGTCACGCGTATAGTAGAAGTGGCGATTGGGGTGTAGGAGGGGAACGGATTAGTTCTTATGGTTGGCAGTGAACGGCGTTAGCGTCGATTGTGTGCGCCGGCATCTCCCGCGATCACTACCAGAGGGCTGACTACTTGATCCCTTTCCCTCAACTACTTGATTTCACATCGGGCTGCACACCTGTCTTAACCGCCCCTGTGAGAGTCACGCGTCGAAGGGTTCGTCAGAGCATGTCTCGGTACGTACAGATCAACGGAGTCTTACTATAGAAAAGCACGTTAACGACGAAACAATTTACAATCATAGCAAAATCAGGGACTACTCCGTCAATGTGAGATAAACCAATGAAAATAGTTAAATTTTCCAACAGCTTCCTAGGAGAAAAAGTACATCGCAATATATTTAAATTCCAGCTTTCTGCCACCACAAGCTTCTTCTTCATCGTTATCTCAGATAGACGCGACTTCATGTAAAACAAAAATGCGATTCCGCTGTAGTGCTATGCCTTGCGACATAGATCCAGGAAGTCCATTACGTGCACCCGTCAGCACCATGACGATATTACAATCCCATGTATGTTTTCAGACACCGTTCAATGGGTGAAGTTGTAGAAACGGCCATCTTTGAAAGACAATTCGAATTCCTAAAACGGAATTGCGGATGCTTCAGGATCCGCGACCTTTGAAGCGTAGTTCCATAATCGTCGCGTGATGATCGTCAATCTTTTCGTCAAGATCCAAATGTATAGCCGAAATTAATGGGTATTTCTACGTGACTGGCACTTCTACGAAACAGTAGAATGTAATTCTAAACACTTCTCTTATAGATACCCTCATCGCTTTTTATAACTCTACTATAAATGTGGCCTAAACCGTAGAACTTAAAATAGGCTGAAATTTACTAACTGGACAAGCCCTCCTCATATATTCCGATTTTCGTACAATTTTCTGGCAACGTTGCCTGGAAGGTAGTCACCCAGGTGTTCTAACGCCTCTTCCTCTTTCCTCCAACAGCGGTTACCACCACTCCAGACAGGTAACGACCGATGTGCCGGTTGCCGGCGAGAACGAGGCTGACTTCGGCGACTGACTGACTACGACTCCTCTGTATGCTGGTATCGCGGTATTTAGGCCAACTTTTCATGCGACATCGTTGGATCGAGAGATCATGGGACTGCCATGCGCCAGGAGCAACGCGGATTTTAGTGAAATCCCCGTGCGAGAAATTGTTGCTGCAATTCTAAGCGCAGGGTCGAAGGGCTTGCTACGATAACGAGGCAGCTCCACTTTTTACACTTGTTTTTCTGTATCCTACTACGTTCGAAAAATTATAGTCTTTCACTTGGTGTAAAGCGGAGATAGCTCCAATTAATTAAGACATGTGATGGTTTCGGAACAGATGGCATTGCGTGTTTAATATGATTGGTGCAATAAGGAGGCTACATGAACCGGCATTTCATTTTATCGCTATAGTATTTTCGCTTTTGAACGCATACATTACAGTAAAGATTACAATAGAATGCACCGTTTTTTAAATATCTGTGATGTTACGTTTGACAATCTGGACATTGAAAATGTTATAAAAGAGGTTATTTTTTTTAATGATATGAAAATTGAAAAGTTAAAAGTATTAATATGAAATTTTTTAATCTTGAATTTTTGCTTTGAACGACATATGTTTTCACATCCTTTTCCAGCGATTTATTGAAATTACTCCTCCCCTCAATTTCCCTTATGGCGTTCTAACACGTTCCTACTGTAATTGATTCTATACAAAATCCAAGAATTTTCACTAACCAGAAGGGATGAATGGGAAATTTTTACTGGGTTTATAAAAAGAGGACGGTTATGTATGCATTGTAGATAAGAAGAATTATAGCGTGGTTTCTTTTCAATTGTAAAATACGGGAGATTTCTGAAGTTGGCATTCTTCTTCTGTTGAGTAGGGTAATATATCATGTGAAATCATTGGAAAGCACGTGATTCTCCTACATCAGAAGTAATCCTTTAATAAATAGTAAGGAACGATAATTGTTGCACTTTTTCTTCGATTTTTAGGTCAATATTTGATGTAATAACAATAATTTCGAAATTAATAAGGCAGCGTTATATAAATTTTGCTGAAACGTGTACTTGAAGTAACAACCTTTCTGCTATAGTTCTCTTTTTAATGTTACATACTTAGTTGTTTAGTTTGTGATAGGATCTTTTAGCGAAATATTTTCTCATAAAGTAGAAAAATTTATAAAGTTAATAGTTCACAGAAATTGTCTTTCATATAGCAGAATTATTTTTGCATATTAGCAAATAAATTCTGGTGTTAATATATTTAGTCTAATAAATTGTATCGAGAATGTGTTATTATTTTATATAAGTTAGGCGGTGTTAAGCAATTTTTACATCTTTAATCAATTATTTCCATTCCCTAAAATTTTATCGAATTAGCGTACACAAAATGTCGTTATAAGGATTATTGTAATTAGTATGATTTTAAAAGTATCGTTAACGGCGGTATAGCACGAGCGCCCGAAACACTTTCTCGCGGACTATTAAATTTCACGGCTGTGATAATCAACGGTGCTCGAGGTGAAGGTACGAGAACGCGTTTCATTGTTGGAACGAACCAGAAACAACAATTATCTCGAACAAGGAAGCCTGGCCATCGAGGGTTAGACGGTCCGGCTTAAAGTGTCGCGGTTGGCTGGTTGAACTAGCTATTCTTCCTGCTTATTCTCAGACATCCTCGAACATTCTTCATTCTTTCCACGATGGATTTACTGAAATGGATTAGAGCCTGCAAATATTTTCTCTAATTTTATCTTTTGTTTATCTTTTTAATTAATTACGAAATTGCTGATATACTATCAGTACTATCACTATCGTTATATAGGTATTCATACGTTTGTAAATTATAATAATAATTAAAATCGAATACGAGCAAAACTTTTGCAGATATTCATTTTACTATCGATTAAGTGTACAAATTAATTCGATACCTTTTTTTAGTAAGGCTCCGAATTCATATGAATACTTATTATTCTTAAAATGTCGTTGCCAGCGGCACATACAGGCAGATACGCTAGAATCAGCTAATTTATTCTGAAACCTTGTCCGTTATAGCATCTCTTCATTCTAGTGCACATATATTGAAGCCCCATGAAGCTATTGACAGAAGAAAAAAATGTTGAGCATGTTATGATGAATGATTTATTAACTCGTTCAGAAGAAAAAGTATAAATGTTGCAAATGAGACGATGTTTTTATATCGATTCACAGGATAGTATCAATTAAACTAAGTCATACTTACATATATATGTATAAATCTATAAACAGTTATTTTGAGTACAGGGAAATAAATTGTATAATTATTATAGCAGTGCTAACAATCCTACCAAGACATTTTGTAAATACTGCCTCCATATATTTGCTCATCTCTGCGCAAATATCAGTATTGAACGTTTTAGCGTACAGTATCTATTAACACTTCACCTAGCTGTAGCCTACTGATAAGATTCCCCCGGAACCTGCAACATTAGAAAGGTATTTTAGAGTATTTACTTCTAGTTACGATCTAATTCTAAAAACGTGATTAAGACATCTACAACGCTGAATAACCTGCCAAAAATCCATAAATCCAAAATTTAGTGATTACGCCAGCTTACGTTACCGACTTTAATTAATTGATCTTTCGTTCAAACTATTAATGCCAATGAAAAATTGATCAAGAAAGCCTGTTGACCGGCAACGCATTAATCTAACAATTGAAATCCTTTTTTGCCCTAGTTTCATGTTTCCTAACCGCAAGACGAGTTTCCATGAAGCAGTAATCAGCATACGCACACCTTGAATCCGGCGTCCTACTCAAGTCTTTTTCGCTCGATTGCGTGAACTGTGACTGTCGGTCAGCGCCTGGTTCCTTTCTCTATTTTTCTAGGGCACTTTCGGCGTCACGGTGTTACGGGGGATTCGCGTAGGGCCGAATTTGGTCGAGGCGGAAATTCGGTGCGACGAAAGTAGCGGTGTGTCGAGTCACTTGTCAGTAACGTCGGCTTCCTGACCCACATACCATGGCCGCGTTGCGAACGGGACGACTCGCATGCGATCGCGCATTCATCAGCGCGTCATCGTTGACGAATAATAACAATGGTAATAAATGCTGAACGAAGACCTAGCACGGCAGCGAGATCAATGAGGTAACGACATTCCTCCATCGTGGCATGGGTGGTCGTTAGCTCTTCCAGCCGAGTATCACCTGTTACTTCTTCCAGTTCCTACCCAGGTCTGCGCACGACAACTCCAAGTTCGCTCGATAAACAGTATAATTCGCTTCCTTGTCGACTTCCGGTTGTGTCACTGAAAATGTCACACTTTCCAAATTTCGGGCCTTTCCTCGACCGGTGTGTCATCGGCCGCCTATCTCAGACTGAAGAGACACAGAGATTATTTGACCAGGATCGAAGCTGGGTCATCGACCCAATAGACGTCTAATCCGACCGAATCAAGTTTCTCCGTTAGTCGTCGTCCTCGGGCATGCCTATAAATCGATGATGTTCGTCTCTACTCGCGCGCATATGAATCGAGCGACGATCGGCCACGTCCTCAAAATTTCGGGTCGTTGAACGCTCCTTCCACATTCGGTCGTCTACTCATTGCCAAAATATTTTACAATCCCGGCGAAAATCTCTTGCATCAATTATACTGTGAATGTTGTTTTTTTTTCGATTGGAACGTGTAACAAATTTTTTGTTTATCATCAGTCACACTCTTGGTATTAACCGATATCACAAGTATCACAAAAGATAATTTAAATTATAATATCATGGAGTTGTAATTGCTGAAATTTTTATAGTGTTACTAAGTTCTCTATTTAAAAAAGAAAGTTAGACTGTCGCACGGCCTTTAGTTTCTGAGGTATCTTGAAATATGTGTTCTCAATGTTTTATTCTGAACATTCTTCTCATCCCTCGAGTATAGTCGATGGCTTATATGAAAAAAATATGTCTAGAAAGTTTTTCTAACAATTAGCTCTTCCAGTTTTATCAAAACCAACTTCTGTGAAATTCCTTTTATTGCGGCAAGAACAGGAAGTCATATGGGTACTAAAGAGCATTTCATGTATGGTCTGATGAGAAAGTTGAGTCTAAGTATCCTAGGATTACTCGTTCTCTGAGTGAATGTTGAATGTTTCTACCTGTTTCTACTTGTCCGTTCCTTATCGATTAATTTCTTTACCGATAGTGTCAACTTATTACGACACACCACTATTGTGTTTTTCTAACCAGCATTAACAACATACGTTTTTTCTGTAATGTTTTTCCTCCATTGTTTTTTCGTATTTTTCACTTGCCTAGAAGTTGTAGCTTTACCGTAACATCCTCTATATTGGTATAATTACGAAGAATGGGATTTCTTACAAAGAATCGAATCGGGAAGATTCGATATAATGTATTTAGTCGAATTTGGAATTATACCTTATGTATTACTGATTATTTCTACTTCGAATGCATATTAACCCTATCGTTTCGACAGTGTAGTTATTTTCATCACTGTGAAAGATGAAAAGACACTAATGGTTCTCAGTTTGTTAGCAAGGTTAAGAAGAATGTAGTTTCCTGTTTTGCTAATTAATAACATTCCGATAATTACAAAATTGTTACCTTGAAATTTTGATGAATGGATATATGCGACCTTCTCTCTGACGAGTTTCCAATTATCACATGAAACACACGATACTTTGCACATAATACCATTTATTGTGCATTAAATACTTTAAAAGAATTATTTGCACTTTCCCTAATTAAGATGTATTACGTCATTTTTTGCTAAACAATATTACGGTGTACGTTTTATTGAAAGTCCATGAAAAATTGAATATTTTTTCTAAAATTAGTGTATGCTCCAAAAACATTATTTAGCCAGTGAGTACCAACAGAATAGATGAAGGTCGTGCGAAATAAATGTGCAGGTAGTATTTAGAACAGCTAATGAGAACAGGATGTATGAATAATCTTTCTATTGCTCCGATAGATCGCTTCGATTCCTCGCAAATCGGACACCCTGTATACGCATATTGTTTGCGTACATGCAACGTGTTCCCATAGGATAGCTGTGTTACTGGAAACAGCAGCACCGTGACCCCGATTTAAACACCTGTAGAGATTCCTCGCGGCATTCGATGCTCATGGAAAGTCGAAAGAGTAAGATGGTAGATACGTGAACGTGGTTGCACACATTGTTCGCCTATTCGCGTAAATACGCACGCGCGACTATAATTTTCTCACAATTTCTACCTTTTCCTACCATATTATGTGTCATTCTTGGGTAATTTTGATTCGTTAATTACCTAATTAATTAGCATTCTAGATTTTGAAATGCAGGCGACTGCTTGCGAAATAGAAAATTACGACGGCGTGTACCGTTAAAGCAGTCTTAATCAAATTATTATTTTCCACGGTGTATTTTACAATCGCATGAAATGAAGCGACGTTAAAAAGAAAAATACACAACGGAGATAAAATGTTTTAATTTTCCAGTCCGCGAAAGAATGTAAAGTATAAAAGAATTTTCTACAAAATTCTATAGTCAGTTCATATGTTCATCGTAGACCATGATATTCGAATGTTGACGGTATAGCCTAGATAGATATGTGCAGGTGTTCCGTGTTTTGTATCGGATACATGGAAATCTAATCTCCAAGTATACGTCGCCATTATAAACCCCGGTTGGAGTGGCCGTGTTAAGTCTAGATGAAGTAGCATAATTATTGAGTAATGACATAACACGATTTGGTATAATGTTCAATGTTTGTTTTATCACATAAATTGCAAATTACTTTATACATTGCATACACTGTACAGTCTAAATACACAATGTTCGTTGTGATATACTTTCATCAGTCACATTTTTTTGCGGCAAAATTGCAAATTTTTAATTGATAATCATACAAAAATTAAAGCAATGATGGTATAAATAGATATCGTGAACCAAGTTACGACAGATTCATTATTAATTCGTTGCAAATAATAGAACGTTAGTTTAAAATTTTTCCAAGCTTTGCGTTATTTTCTATTGTATCTACTCACTTCTTTCACATTTTTGTTTACTGAAGATAACGTATTTCATCGAAACCATGTACAGTTGCTTGTTTACTCAGCGCGCTCTTTTTTATGACGACAACCGAACAATATGTTATGCGCACTTAGGTGTATTTAACTTTCTAATTGCAAGAGTGTAGGAAGAAAACGCTGTAAACGAAGTTCGCGGACGGCTCGCGCAATTCGTTTCGCATGAGGATGATTAAAAAAAAGTCTCGCAAAGAAACGGAGCCCTTCCTGACACGTCTGTACGCGACTTTATCAGCCATACTAATGTCTAACTGTAATCGTCGTGTTCAAATAAATGTTCATTGTCGTCGGTACTTTCCGTACTTACTAACCGAAACTGGTTTAACCCCCGATGATTTCGCGGGCTTTCTCCGCAGCGTGGCGACGAGATAAATCGTCGGGCACAAGCTTCGTCGCCGTTGATCTAACTCGACCCCGTTTTCTCGAACTTATCGCGTCTATTTTCACGCTCCGATAGAGATCCTGCGTGTCCGATCTGTCGCTGGAAGAGAGCGAAAACGACGCGTGTGAAAATCGTCGCGGAAAAATCGAATGACTAATTTCTTCTGTTTTCTAGGCATTAGAAATTTCCATCTCGTCGTTGGCACATACTATCGGCTCGATCACGGATCTTTGTGGTTGCAAACAAGCGAAATAATTCGTAATTATTATGCAAGGCACACTGACTCGAAAATCCTAACCTCGAATGAAACTTCAATTCAGTTTTATTGAATTTTCTATAATGTTGTCATAGAATATTACTATACTTAAAGCAAAGTTAATGAAATTCGATGATTGAGAATTTCATTTTAATCGCATGCGATTAATAATTTATATATATATATGAAAATTAATTAAATTAGTCTTCGATCTTTCTATAACAGGAATATTTAATTAAATATACAACTGTTTGAAAGTCTGTTTAAATGTTTTAACAACAATTCGGTGGAGGGAAAATGATTGGATAATCTGATTTTTGCTATCGATGTACCCTAATTCAAGTCATCGTGCTGATACTACATTTAAATTATTGTGGCTTAACAATTTGAATTAAAATCACTCTTGACCTCTTTAGATGGCTACTACATTTGACTATGGAGATATAGAAATGTGGAAAAAAAGTATGCACAGCCTACTTATGGCAACGTCTTCCATATTTGTTTGTGGCTGTGTGAAGTCACAGTGAAGTTAAACGAATCATGAGATAGAATAAATGGTTCGCGGTTCGAAATTACTGAAACATTTTGAGCAAATGTAGAGTAAGTGGAATGATTTCAGTAATATGTCGTCAACTCGTTTCTATCGCATGCTGCTCAAGTATTAGGGACGCGACCAATTCCACGTATTATCCACGGAAGTTCGAAGCGAGTTGCAATAACGGTCCTCCACCTGTTATTTCTACGGCGCAGTCTATTTTACCGTTCTGTAATGAAAGTTTTATAAAATAGAGCGAACAAAATTAATTAATTGCATCATTGCGTGCATTTTCAAAGAAGACTGTTTAATTGAAGCGGCTTTCATAGTTTTCCCTATCAAAATATTTGTCCTCGACACAATCATCGGATACGGTGAACAATTAGTTGCTCATTTATTTATTTAATTTTTATGCTCAAGATTCTTAAATTTGTATTCGCCCTCTCTTTGTCGCCTTAAGTAAATTTTATTTTCGTTCCGAAATATATTAAAAAGATTTCCATTATTATTATGACCATGTTAAAGTCGCACGGTACTAAATCTGTAATAAAGACACAGAGCCGGATCAATGATTAAGGAAAATGACAGAACATTATTACTAATGAGCCTGTGCTACTTAATTAGCGATGATAGCACTATCTAAGATCAAGGAGGCACCGGCGGTACCAGAATTGCAATATCGTCGATAGACCGAGCGGTTTCTCTGGTATTAAATGAACCAATTGCGGGTCAAATTGATCGAGACGAGATAATGATCCGGAGAATGTAGCGCGACGTGAAAGTTCGCAGGACATTTCGAGAAAGAAAACACTCAGTCACAGATATTGTCACTTCTCAGTATCCCGACTATGCATCGGCGATATGCAATAAAATGAAAACGCGCAAGGCATAGTTGGCCATTCTATCGTTTCGCGTCGATTATCGTAGCAATATTAAGAGGCGGCATTTGAAACGCCGTTTTCATTTACTTGGTAAAACGTACCCGCTCGTTCTTCACCTAACTTCCGATTAGATGATGTTAGCGGGTAGAAGAAAAATGAGTGGAGAAGAGAAATAGAAAGCGGATGAAGTACACAATGAAGGGAAACATTTAGGAGATGAATCGGAGTAAAGGAAAATTGAAAAATAGTAGAACGCGAATAAGGACGAAGCGAGAAGAGATTGAAGAGATTAAGGAGCTTAAAGAGATAAAAGAGATTAAAGAGATTTAGACATATGACTCGATTGGAGAGAAAATAAGGACTCAAGCTTTAGTTTCGTACTAAAGCTGCAGGTACGAGTCATCTAACGTTAATAAAGTGCAATATAGTTCCCGCCCACCCTGTATAGAATAATTCTTGTATTACTTTAAGTAGTATTAATCTGAAAATAAATTATCAGGAAATTATAGCTAAAAGAATTGTTACTTCCAAATTATTCTTTAAAATAAATCTTTAATTAAAATTATATAAATATATATACGTATTATTGTGAACACGCTTAGTTACTCGAAAAGAAGAGTAATGACCACTGAATTCATACGGAAAACGGGAATTATTGAGAAACACACCGTAACTAGATATAAAATACAATTCAAGACTATGTGGTCACGATACTCGTATAATTGAGAAAATTCAATTATATGTGATATTGGTTCTATAATTGAGTAGGAAGAAAGTTAACGAAAGTAGGAGACACGAAGTGGCAGGAAAGAAAAGCAGCAGGAAATGGAGATCCCATAACTCCGAGCATCAGGTCTAATTTAATATTGTAAACAAAAATATTAATTTCGAATTTGGAACTAATTTATCACTTAAAATTTGTATGAAATGTACTAATGAGAATTAAATCACAAAAGAATATTAATTGAACAAATCGACTGATGAATTATTAAGCCGAACTACTTTCGTTAATAATTTTATTATTTCTGACTTCATAATTGTATTTATAACAATACCGTTTGTTAAACATATAATTAAGCATTGTCATAGTGAAAGTAGTTAATAACGTCAAATGTACGGAGTGACTTTTGTTCTAAAATATTCGTTTAATAAATTTACTATTTCTAGTTCAATTTCTTTTGTTATTAATATTTTCTAGTACTTCCTCGTCTGTTTTACAATGTAATATGTAAACAAAAATAACTAACAGAACTCGAGGTACAAAAAGAGAGACGTTTGAAGTGTACATATTCCGAAAAATTATTTCAGTAAATCACGTTCGTTGCATACACAATTCGAAGTTTGTAAAGATCCTAGTTTCAAATTTAAAAGTCATTTGAATATACACACCGTTTGAATTTGTGGCTTCCGAATCATAAAACTTGTTATAATACAAATGAGGTATACAAAATACTTGATTCTCACTAAGAAGCTTACATTTCTAAAATATCGGTAACGATGAGTGTGACACAGAAATGGTAATGGTGTCACCGTAGTCTCATTTATTTATGACAAAATAATTCATTGGGCACAGACTTAAGATTCGTACAGATATGGCACATAATTTGTTTTTTGCAATATTAGTACTGTGAAGTCTATAAAATTAACGTTGTAAATATCCATCTGCGTGAAAAAATGTATAAAACTATTGTTACATGTGTATCACTACTAATTATGTAATTAGTAGAAATAATTACTCAACTGTCCATGAAAATAATTACACTATTTTCATCACTTAAATGTCGCGTCGTACACATTCATTTCCTCCAAATAATATTCAACACTCATAGTTGAAATGAAATATAGAAGATATTCGCTTCATGCTAACGTGTCTATTTTTCGTGAACCGTCGGTAACGTAGAACGCGATACGAAAATGGAAGCTCTAGAGCCCTCTAAAGGTAAGATAGAGAATCCCATGAGATGCGATATCTGTGTGGATTTTAAGTTGTAGACAAGTTTACTCAAATGAGGTATATAGAATATTCGATTCTTATTAAGGAACTTAAATTTTCCTATTTTCCTGAGACGAAAAAATGCATTGTGTATTAAGCGTTGAAAATCTAGAACTGTGAACGAAAAATTTATTTGTATGATTAGCCAGTAGATGTTTCAAACCTATAATTATTATCTGTGGTGAAATTTGTCAAGTAGTATCGTACGTTTCTCACGATGTGGCGCCACTATATACATTGCTCGTCGTTTATACTAAATACATACTAAATATACGTATATTTGAAAAATCTTTGAAAATTTATCTTTTAACAGAAAAAATATATGTGTAAAGATTAGATGGAAACTGAATATATTATTTTCATTCGGTTTTCTTATTTACATTTTGGACTACATCGAATCTGCTAATTATAATATCAGATTTAATAAATTAAAGTATTTAGCGCATGCTAAATAACGTGCAATTGTTTATTACATATTACATCTAAATTAATGTTATGTAAATTGAACATTATTAAGGAAAATGTTGTTTCTGACAACACCATTTAGTTCTAACTTGACTAAACTTACAAACATTGTCCTTACATATTCAATGTGTCTGGCAATGTACATTATCTTCTAGTTAGATGAAATGTGTAATAAACAATTTTATTTTCAATGAAAAAATTGTGCACTCTTGATAATTAATACTTCTCAAAAAATTCGATCATTTTAATTCAAAATACGTGTTCGGTACTTACATGAAAATTCAGTCGATTTAGCTATTAGTTCCTGCAAAAACCTGTCAAACATGCGAATGGCTGTGAACTTTTAAGAAACAAATGTCGAAAAATTTTCAGACTGTTGTCAGTTCGAGTGGGGGATGGAACGGCAATTCCAATATGTAATTAACCCAGCGCGAGCTGATTTGATGGCTCCTTAATTACTGAGTTCCGAGCTGCAAAATATTTACATAATAACGGGCCGTTGTTCTGAACTGCAACGCAGGGCAACGTGTTTGTTGACTTGCGTCGAAACATCCCGGCGCTTTTGTTAAATTGATCAATCGTAAGAACAATGGAAATGCACAGATTATCCGGAATAATTCATAGTTCATTATAGTCGACGAAGAAGTTGTACTCGTTCCTTTTCGACCATAAAACGAGCCGGAGACCCTTATGCATATTGACGCCGGCGTCTTTCGGACGTATTTGAACGTCTCCGTTTCCCAAAAGAAATATTTGCGAGCGGCTATTGTCATTATTATTACACACCTTAAATAGAACTTGATCAACGGCGCTTCGTATATAGTTTCGCTCTTCCACTTGTTTTCTCAATGCAAATATTTTTCATCCTTTTTAAAATCATATCTCGTTCTCTTCCGGAAAAATAGCCGGTTCCAGGAATTTTTTATTGGTGCTTTCTTGACGGTGTAAAAATGACGCTGTCACAGAAGTTATTCAAAACGTGTGATACGGCACTAATTATTCTATATAAAGCATTACACGTGTGTGTGTGTGAAAAATGTTTAACTTCATTAAAATACGTTCTACCTGCAATTAGAGGGAAATTACTAAATACGGACTAGTCACTTATAGAGTTCTTCGCAATTGAATTAATTTTTATTTATTATATAGTTTCTGCAGTTTATTGCGTCTATAATATAATTGATTTCGATGGCAATATATTGGTTTTTGTGCTTAAAAACAATTTCAATTTTATGAAATGAAGTATAATCAGCAATATAATTTTGGAAGTACATTGATATTCACTTTGAGATTAAATTAAACCTTTTTTAAGGTGTCGGAAGGTTCTTATTAATAGTACCGCCACAGGATTTTCCGAATCATTCTAATACGAGTGACGAAGCTAATCAACTTTATGAGATTCTAAGTTTTCTTTCTTACCAGAATATTTCATAAAGAAGTTTTAATAAACAATGCAACACAAGATCTTCATTTAAACATTTTCTTCCAGTTACCATTTACAGCCTCCGTTCCTTTTAAATAAGAATCCACTTTATTTTCAGCGTATTATTATTCCCGAAATAAATTTGACCGGTTCAAGGATCAGTCCGATTTTTGATATAAATCAGTGCGATTTATGACACGAACATCGCTTAGTTCCTCCCACTAACACTCATTGGTTGGTCCTCCATGTCCGTCCTCTCGTCGTTAGCTCCTCCCACGAATTTCAACATTGCCTGACACACTTTAGTTAACAGAAAGCTGAATATAAACTGAGGTTCATAAACATTGGACGCGTCGGGATTGGCAAATCGGAGTTCAAACGTATTTCTTCTAATGGATTGCGATACGCGCGACATTGTTTTGGGGAAGATTTACATACACGGTGCATTTTAATAATTACTTTCTCTTCCTTCTTCGCGTTTCAATCTTTCATCCGCTGCTGTACATACGGAGATCTTTGACACTGATCGGACCCGTTATCACGAGTCGAGGGGTCGAAGGGGGAGGGACAGAGTAACACAGTATAGTAGGGTCTCATTCCTCGGGCAGCGTCAATGAATCATCGGCAGGCGGCCGGTGGTAGCTGAAAACGGGGAAACGCGATCGGAAAGTTAATGAAAGGGACGGAGAGAGTGTCCTGTCGAGCGGTGAGCTTTGTTTAGCGAGTAACGAGACCGTGGAAGCGAAACGGTGTAGGACGTATATACACGGGCACCTATAGGTACAGAGGAGGAGCAGACGGGCCCTCCGCGTGGACGTCGTCGTCGTCGACGTCGTCGCCGTGATTTACACGGACGCCTGAGGCCGTTTTCGCCGATGGTTTTCACCGTTCTCCCGTTTTACGGGCTCGCACTCTCGGACTCTCGGGCTCGGGCTCGGGCTCGAGCGGGAGTGTTCTCGCATACGTGTGCGCGCGTGCACGACTACCAACTGTCCGCCGGAGAATATGGGGACGGGGGCGCGTCGAAATCCGGGAATTGGTTGTTCGCGTCCGTGTGTCATTACTTTGTTTATGAGGACGGGAATGCGGCGAGACAGCAAAAGAAAAGTGTCCACGCGGCAATGTTTCCCGGTCAAGCGAAGCGCTGCGCCGCGTTTTAGAATTTTTCTGCGTGCGGGACGAGTTTTATGCGACCGGCTGATCCACTTTGCCGCGCGGCAACCAATCGTCCCGCTGCTTTGGCAAAATACCAATGCAATGCGACGTACCCGACCAACGCGCTCCCCAACTTTTACCTGCTCCCTCTCTCTCCCTTTTTCGCGACATTTTTCTCTGCCTCTCGCTCCGGCTATCGGCACTGTTTCTCTTTTTCTTTCCGTATCACGTCCGTCGGAAAGGACACCGGAGAACGAGTGCCACCGTTTCACAATCGAGCGGCAATTACTTGCCAGGTAGCCGCCCGCGATCGTGAGGTATACTTCGGATGAGGTCCCCTACGATTACGATGACGGATGGGAAGGAATTGACGTTTATGTTACAAAACTTTTTTTTATACTGATATTGCTACATAATTCTATTTTACAGTAATGTTGTTAAACTTTATTTAGGATTTTTAACTCCTTGAGACTCGATATAAACTTATGTGCCAGGCTCCGGCCGTACTACCAACATGCTCGAAGGCTGAAATTTTTCGGGAGTCGAGTATCTTAAACCTTTTCTGAACGTAGAAAAGGACAGCAAATGAAGGATAGATGGCGGGATATGTAATTTTTTAATTTTTAGTTTTTTTTTTTTGCAGGACTTTTGCAATGCAATTGTGAGGTTTATCTGATTAAAATAAAATCAAACATGATATACATTTTGTAAGATTAAATTGATTGTAAAGGAAAATATGAAAAATATAAAGAATACTTCATATTAATATTAACTTAAATATTTTGGGAAACCAGCGAAACGCTGTCCTAGACAAAATTTCAATTTTTTTTGTTTACACCCTCCCTGTATCGAAAGATTGTCTGATTTATAAATTTGTAGCAACATAGCGTGCGTCGATTAATTACATAAAGTAAAGGTTAAATAAACACTTATTATACTCGTATAGCTGTACCGTACTTAATAAATTACTCTTATGTAACTATAAATTACGATAAAAATAATATAGAAGTTATATTATGTAACTATAAATATAGTTACTTTATTTTATAATTAAAGTTGAACGATAAGTGGAGAGAATTTGCTGTATTATTCCACTAAAGTTCAATGAAATAAGAGAGGACCACATCTGAAGTAGTCTTATAAAATCTGTAACAGGCTCGAGAGGGCTGGGTGGGAGAAATGGGTTGGTCTGGTACCACCATATACAGTGATGTCCGTTTAAGGGTTTGGGGTACTCTGACGTACTAAAAAACCAGGCTGAATTTATACGATAATTGCAAAAAATCGTAAGTACGCGTAATTTTGTATCTTGTTCAACTGAATTATAAATTGTCAAATCTGCATTTTATATATTTATAAAATCGAGTTATTCTGAGATGCCAACTGGTGTAGGTCACTCTGAGAATTTGTGTTGAATATTAGTATATACAGATGTGCGTAGTAAAAAGGGAGAAGTGAACGTTAATTAGAGTAACTCGTTGGTATCTTCATTTAAATCTTCAGTATCAGTGTCATTGGCTTTCGAAACTTCAATTTTAATTATCTATCTGTTTCAATCATTATGAAAGTCATTGGAAGTTACTTACATTTTAATAAACTGTAAAATAATTTGTTTAAACGTTAATAAAGATAACTCTGAACTTCCGAACACAATACGTGCTACTTAAATGACCACACTTAAGGAGATACGAACGACTGGCGAATGTTTCAGAAGAGTAATCGAACTTTTGCTAACAATTATATTGGTGGCTCATAATTATGTTAAGATAGCGATAACAGTACCGTTTTGTTCACGGACTAAATAGACACACGAATAATCGTATCACGTCGAGTTACCGCAAGTGCAGTCAGGACAAAATAGCCACTTCGATGGAATTGGAACTGTGGTCAAAAATAGTCGCGAAATATGGCGTTTGCGAAACTGTAGCCGAATGTCACTGATCATGTTTCGAATAGACAGATGGTAGTTACGGAATATAATTTCGAGCATCGGAGATAATTGCCAATCGTTTCTAAATATCACACCGCCGCTCTATGTTGAGATTAGCATTTCGAGAAGCGACATCGTTTCCTACAGCTAAAATTACTCTACTCAGTCATACGCAGTGATGTTTTCGAATTCGTACCGTTTCTCTTTGAATTATCCTACAATCAAAAATAAAAATCTACAAGTCCCTAAGTTGCTTTTTTGGAGTAACTTAACCCTTTGCACTCGAGTGGTGACTGTGAGGCACCATAAAATTGTTCTATCACGTTGCAAAATAATCTTTATACTAATAGAATTTGCATTTTAGAAATTGTTAAGGTTATGTTCTGTTGATACGAATGACGAGAATCAATTACATATGCATAAAATATACATTGTTATATAAAATGGAAATACTATAAAGCCAGAAAAATTACTTCAGATTTCCAGTTAAAATGGCTTCGAGTGCAAAGGGTTAATTGTATGAGATTTCGACAGAAATATGTTTTATATAATATTATATATCATTCAATTTATATGGTAATTATTTAGAGAGTTTCGTCGCTATAGACTATAATTACACTGGCAGTAACAAGTAGTCAGTTTCTGCATAGTAAACGTATTGTGGTAAAAGAGTTCGTACAGACCATAATCTCCAAAAATTTCATAATTTTATAAAAGTTACAATTTTAGATAGTTTACTTAGTTATCACCGTATTATAAATCACAACCTGTGACAGCATACTGTCGAGGTAAAAACTGTGACTATGCAATTTCACTCCTCTAAAAATGCTCCAAATACGACCTGCCAATGTTACTCTAGCATCCAGTGTCTCACGTCGGAAAGAAGTAGATGGTGGCAGCCATAATCCAGCCATCGGTAAAACGGCGACGCACAGTTGCTAGGTTGGCTACGGATGCCAATACTGCGAAAGTGGCAGAGTTTAATTTAAAAAATAGTTCGGTTCGCGGCGTCACCCTAGGGAAGCGGACAATTTTTTATATTTTTAATTTCCATCGGAGGCGTCGTTTCTATCTATCACTGACACGGCCGGGCCCGCCCTCCCCCGAACCCGCCATCTTTCGAAAACGAAAAAAAAAAAGGGAACACACATCGGTGCCACGCTGTCGATGTATGATCTGCAAGCTGATATACGGCGGTAACGTGAGCAAAAATGCGAGGCCGATTGAATTACATTGAGTTACGTGTCGTTTACGCGACGCGCCTGCTGCCAGAGAGAAACACCAGCGGATTTATCGTATGGGCTTTTGGTTACGTTTGATTTTGAAAAATCGTCGCCGGGCGAAATTACGATCCCACCCACGCTCCGCGGATTTTGGCACGTGCACGCCCGACATATTTATTCGGACCACGTGCTCTCTCAGGGAACACATTTCCGGCTCTGCAACCAGGACCTCACTCCCGTTTTCTCCATTCGATCGCGATCTGTTAGCCCTGCGAACTGCCTCTGTCCTCGGCTATTTTATTCCCCCTTTTTACTATCTATATTTTTGCTTTTAAGCAGAGTTAATAATTCTGAAAACGCGGGTGGAGCAACTTATCACGGATTTTTGACCTATTTACGACGAGGTTACGACGTCTATAACATTTTTGATTCGGATTATTCCTACACTTCTCATTTTAATCTGAATTAGTCATTGATAAAATATAATGGGTTCCGATAGTATCGCATTGGACGAGATTTATGGCATTTATCGTAGTTTTGATTGTTCAGAATTTTATTTACAATTTAACAGGGCATAAAATGTCGAATATTTTTTTCTGATAATAGCTGTAATGTATGGAGAATTTTTCAAACGTTTCCTCCTTGCGCTTTCCAGCATGTGCTGGCTGGCGATGGCCAAAGGGTTCGTTCTATATGTTTCGGAATCGTGGCATTATCCAAGTGTTATGTAAAGATCGCTGCAAGATCGAGTTTGGGTCTCTTTTGAGCATTTGAACCGAGTACGTATATTATTACAAGATTACATGGGAATCCGCGTTACGCATATACACACTTACACGTATACTAGCTTTTACTAGTCTACTTACTTGTTAACTTCATTACTTCATTTCCTAATCCGAAGTAGTAGTTGGTACAACCTACAGAGATATACCGTTACCCTACTAGTAGTATAGTTACTAGTATAGTTACTAGTATAGTTACTAGTATAGTAACGGCCCAGTGATAAAAGAAGTATCGGTTAATGGTGTCCCGTGATGAAATAATCTCGACTAGTCCATGCATTCTTTACGAAAATGCTAAAAATCGCAACAACTCTCGGGTCACGTGACACCGCTTGATCCTTAGCTCGTAATACAGCAATTATTCGATTTGATATTGTACACAAGTATTATGTAATTATAGTAGGCTCCATCAGTTTGAACACTTTTCTTGACGAATTTCCATAGTATATGTCCTACTTCCCTTTCAAATCACTGTTTTTCGATTTCATACGCGTTATTATTGTATTCATTGAGAAATAATATAATAACAAGTTTTTTAATGTGATATAACTTCACGAATATTGGAATCTACATTTGCTACTAAGTTAGGATTTGTCTCGTTTCTCAGTGTCATTTCCAAAAATTGTTTGCTTTTCGCATTTAGAGTGGAGGATCTATAGCAAACATTCTATTTCGATCGGCGATGGATCAGACATTGAAACATGAATTTGAATCAATTAGAAAACACCGTTTCAAAAAGTATTGTGGGAGCTGCTTCAGGGCTACTAGCAGAAACGTCTGACAGTCTAACCATAAATCTAATTGTCTGAAGCCAATAGAAGCTCGAGACGTATATTTATTCTTAGAGAGGCGGTTGCATTTTCACGTAGGCAGAGATTTTAACTATGATTGACAGCCTACGCAAAAATACATGTGCACGCCGACAATCATGATTTTCGTGAATCATAGATCGTTGCGTCAACTATGCACGCGTCGTACCTATCCTCGTTCCGAAGAGAATCAAACAATTTGAAATCGGAGTGGAAACTGTAATACATCGAATTAGTTTAGAAAGAATGTCTCTTCCAATTATACTTTCAATTGTGTCAATATATCAATTGGTTTATTATCAACAATTTTTAAAAGTATGATCGATTTACTAAGAAATTTATCCGTCAGTTGAATGTCAACGAATAATTTCATGAATAGAACACAGGGTTAAATAAAATTAAATCTGCAATTTTTACGGTTTTGGGTATTCCACGTTTCTAATTACATAAATAAATAAATAAATAAATAAATACCAATCATTTCTACACGCTTGAAAAAATAACATAAATGATAGAACTAGTTTCACTTATTATTAATGGTGACAAATTGTTTTTGTTTAGCATAATTTTTTTTGACTGGTATCTCATACTTTTTATGTTAGTCAATACATCTCGCATTCATTAATGGACATTAAACACTACAATCATCCTGTACGCGCACGCACTTTAATTACCTCATTTGACAAATGTCTATGTGCAATGCACGTGCCACGATTATTCTGTTCGCGAGTTAATTCCACATTCTGTGAGTTAAACACCAACAGGATTGTCATTAACGCCTCAAGTATGTACACCGAAATTAACGCGTCGGCCACCGAACCAAAACCATAGAAACTCCGTAACGTCAAAGCAATTTGTTTCATATAACAAACCGATCACTGGAGAGTCGTAATGCATTCATATTTTACGCTCGATGTAATACAAAAATTCATTTTTGAATCAGGACAATTTATTATTCTGCTACTCTGCCTGACGATTTTCACTTATCATATAGATTAAAGTGGCCTTAAGAGTGGCGCAATCATTGCTGTTAAAAATTAAATTATTACATTTAAAAAAATTCAGGCAATTTTCTAATTTTGTAAACTCTCATTTAGGAGATGTTGTTAAATCGCTCATTTTAAACGACTCAAGCTCTAAAAGCATTCTTTTGATACGTTCAATATTGAATAATGACATGAAACTAATTTAAAAAGGGCGTTGCAATATATTTTAATTATCTGGCATCATTAATCATGTCTATTATCTTAACTAATTTCTAATATAACAATATATTCATAACGGTATATGTTGTTCCTTTTCTTAAAATTTACACACATTGTTCTATAATAAAAAAACTGTGATTTAATGTTTTATACTAATTTTGAAGCTGTGAAGTGATAGGATTTGATGTATCCCACCACGCAAGTTATTAAAAATAATAAAATAAATTATAAATTCTTTTATATTAGTAATGTTTTGTGTCAAGGTTATGTCAAGAAAAAGTTAACGTCAAGCACTGCGACTTCAAAAAAGTATATAAGAGATCGAAGTAACGGTAACTAAGCCTGCAACGAATCAATACAAGAAGCGGTTCACCAATTTTCCAAAAGAGAAATACCTAAAACGCCTGAAAATCGACGCTGCTGTCCAGAATGAACGGTTAAAAAATGGTCCGATACACCTTATGAGTTAGAGTAACGAGCATTATCGGGAAATTGTTCTGCTACATATCTAGCCCTCTCCTCTGCCGTTCGCTAGGGGGGAGGGGGCGGACGCCGATAGAAAGAAAGAAGGAGCACGATATCCCCGGCAATTTGAGATAGTCCCGTAGGTGTGTGTGTGTGTGTGTGTGCGCGCGTGTGCGTGTGCGCGCGGCCTCGTGACTGTGAGTAAAAGCAAGGAAAGGGAAGAGGAAAAAGAAGGACGCGGAAGGTTACCTCCACTCTTTAGCTGTTCGGTGGATGTGTGGGTGTCCTCCGGCGTTGGTGTTGGGGTTGGCCACGTGGCGCCGTGGCGCGCCGTCCCGGCGCCGACGTCCCGCTCGTCCCCGTGAGCTCAGTTTCACTTCAACCCCTAAGCGGCGGAACCAGACGCGCGGCTCTCTCACCTCCGCAGCATTATTCGGCCTCGGCTGATATCGGGCCACATTACACATCGACTGTATCGACCTTGTTCCCTCTTCGGCTAACTTGCCTGCCACGACCTTCGACTCACGCCCGCCGACTGCCGAGACACCGACGCGGAAGCGCCCGCGGACCACTTTTCGTAGCATCCTCATTTTATTCGGCACGTCTGTATCGGACCAATTATCGCAATTTACAGCGATGGAAATTATGAGGCGCTGCGTAGTTCTGCTGCGCATCGGATGATATTAATCGTATAACAGCAGAGAGAATTTTCAGAAGGCTTTTTGGGGCTTCGTCTTTTAAGAAGACTGATTAAATCTGATTGATCCTCGTATTTTGTAGCGACTGAATGAATTGTGAGGTCGTTTGCATGGTGCTGGACACTGCACGAAGATAATGATGGAACTAGTACAGAACCATAGTCCTGGCGGTATTTGTCTAACACTGGTGATCGACGAAATTCGAAGATACTGTAAATAGGTAGGTTCGGTGTTGTATGAGGATGATGCTTCAGCTGTAGAAGGGGTGGTTCTGCAGAAACAAATCAACATCCATATTCCTATTTATATTTGACTGATTAGCTGAATGTTACAACGATCGACGAAATTATGAGACAATTCAAAGAATCATACTGGTCGTTGCGTTAGAATAATGACATTACCGTGAAGGGAATGGTTCGACAGGATTATGATGAATATGTAAAATGACATTTTGGAGAAAATGAGATTGTTAATGAGATGATTATACGTAATGTAGAACAGGAATCGGCTGATGCGTCTGTTCATCAGCAACCGATTCTATTTTTTGTAAACCGTCCGAATGGACGTATTCGATCAAAATCACGAATATGAATGTTGAATAAATCGATGGAACGTTCAATTGCAAAGACATATGGTATTGCATAGTTATAGCTCTTACAAATTATCTGCATCCTCCTAAAGATTATAACTTGAATTTTCACAAAATAATGTTGGTAGATTTAATATTATTAGTCGTTGTTCTAAAGAATAGAGGAGTGTTTCTAAATCGAGTACGTGCATAGTTTATACACGTTGTGTGACTTACATTCTTCTCTTCGTATAACAGGTAAATTTTGTATAATTGCCACACAATCGCCAGTGCAGGAAGTAGTTATAGATAGCGGTAGAAAGGCAAAAATATTTAATGTATTATTAATATTTTGAGTGGATATGGCTGACTCTTTTGTTACCAATTTATTGTATCAATGTATCGTTGATAGTGCCACATGGACGCAATTATCGATTCTTATGTTCTGAACATAAGAACAGTTTGTGATGCTGTGAACGATGAAGTTGACAATAGAAATTGCTAAGAACATATTCATCTCATTCTTTTTCGGCGAAAAATAAGTAATAGATGAAAAATGAATATTGGATTAGCGTGTTAGCGTGAAATTATACACCCTTGTATAAGTATGCGTATAGTACTCTTATAAATATTCTAACTACGAAAATATTTTTTAAAATGTCTGGTCAGTTACGTATTATCGCGAATGTAACGTCAAAGAAAAATCTGCGGTCTCATATTTTAGTCACCGCGCATTTGGAAAGTTCAACAGACATTTTCAACGGACCTTCTCCACTGACAAATTTAACGGTGACATATAGCTGTTTCGTTGCCTCGGAATCATACTGAATATTCAAGTTCACGCGCGTTAATGAAGAGAAATTGTAAAAAACCGCTACATCACAATAGGTATTTATAAGAGCTAAAAAAAGTGATTATTTTCTATTTTCGAGGGAAACGCTGGATAATTCAAAGGATTTCAAAGGATTCAAAGCATAATTCCAAATGGCTTTGGAATTTTTGTTTCTATATCAGGCGAACCATGATCATTTAAGGAAAATTAGAATAAAATCTGTTCGTTTATTTAACGAGTGCACGAGTACATTTTAATGCTTTCGCTTTAGTAAGCTTCTAGTAAAATGTGATTTTCTATAGCATTATCTACTTATACATACATCATGCATATAATAGGTTCTTCGTAGTGGAAGAGTTAAGGCTCTCATGGTTTTCAGCACATTTAAACGTCGGACTAAAGATTTGGAACATTAAATATAAATGTTCTATTTTACGTAGAAATTTATTAGTAACAAACAACTGTTTTATTACATATATAGGTCAAATAAAAAAGTCTTTTTATACATTGTATAACAAACGAATCTTATCATCGTGAAAAAGTTTCAATCGTTCGGTCGAATTTATGAAATGTTATTTAATTCTCAAAGATGTACATGTATACAAGATATTTATTTTATCATGCATATTGAAATGTCTTCGCTTAATACTTTAGAAAAAACGAAATTTCTAAATTTCTAGATTGCCTTCGTATATGCGCGTTTTTTCCATGCGATAGGGGTAGTTGAATTTACCTTGATGTGCACCACAGTGCTGCATTCTAAAAAATAAAAGTTAATGTGCAACTATTAGCTATGACTTCTAATACTTCGACAAAATGATCTCGTCAGAAAAAAGACATGAATTATAATATTATTAACTTTGAACTAAACAAAGCCGTCTTAATACATTTTTTTTAAATCAGCAAAAATGAGGAAGATATTTCAATGCGTATTTCAGGATAAAATAAACACCCTGCATTTGTTCACGACTGTACGTTACCAAACTTTTCTGTTTGCAACCTAACATTCGATCTTCTGTCACATTTCAATCGTGCGTCATAGCGCAACAATTCTGACGAATACTTCTATGCCCTTGTAGGTTCATTAACCCCTAGCACTGTTACGTATTTTGAGAGCTACGTTGATTACGACTGTTTCGTCCTTAATTATTTCCTTGACGTCATGAGATGATCGTAGTGTCCCGATTGTCCTCGTTTACTTTTATTCCTAAATTTCGATGACAGGAGTTTCGAATTTTGTTTCGATTTAATAGAAACGATTGGCAGCCATATTTCTTGAATTGTGCGCGAAACGTTCGTCACGTTACTAGTCCGACTCGTTATTATATTGCAAGAGGTTAAACAGTCGGAATTCAGTCTTGCTCGCGTCTGCCTCACGGGGCATCAATCTACCAGCAGTTACCGATTTCCAGATACCGTGGCCCCGGTCTTGCTCCAGTTTCCACTGGGAAGAGGCGGATGGGAAAAAAAGGAAAAGGTCCCTGCATCAGACTCTGCTCGCGAGGAGCGCCCCGATACGTACACAGGAAAGCGGAGCAGGACAGGTCGTGGAGTGGCCATCGAGGATCGTAGGTTGTTCCAGCGACGACCGGAGCCGCCGGTTTCCCGGTCCGCCATCTTCTCTGGTTACGTCAGCATGTTTCAGTTCGCCGGGGTCTGAAAGTTTTCGCCCGGCGACAAGATATTTCAAGTGGTCGCTGCTCTGGTCGCTCAGTCGCGATCGTCCCGCGCTGAAATATTGGACGGCTCTTTCTTGCAGCCGCATATTCTTCTGCCGCCACCTCCGCCGCCTGCAACCCTCCGCCTCCGCCGCCTGCTTCGGCTGCTTCCACCACCACTTCATCGGCAACCGTCGCTATCCGGCGGGTCGGGAAGGGGTTGGGACACCAGCACCAGCAGCCATCGTCTTCGTCATCCGGCCGCGACCTTCTTTTTCCCTCGAGTTTCTTTGCGGCTTCTTTCCTTTCGGCCATTCCTTACGGGCAGCTCGCGGTATAAGAACTTCGGGACTTATGATCCGCGTATTAAGCGCACACCGTGCGCCGCCCCGCGCCGTCTTTGTCCTCCAGCCCTCCGCAGTTCCACCGACCCACCCCACGACCGTCGTTAACTACCCATGAATGAGTTACATCCAGTCGACGCTAATTCTCAAATTGTCCAAAAAGGGAAGGTAAAGTGTCTATTAATTCGGCTAGCTTCGCCCCGGATCGTGGAAAGGGAAGCGGCGGAGAGAAGGGCTGGGGGGGGGGGAGGCGCGGGTGCAGCAGGCGGCGAAGAGCTACGAGGGGTTCCTTCCGGCCGGGAGCAATGGAAGATTGGTGAGGACGAGCGGGAATGAGACAGCGGCGGGAAGAAACGGCGCTTCCGGTGCGAAGCGTTGCGGTAAAAACATTGAATCGCTGAGGAGTTGCTGGATACGTTATATAGATCTTTTCGGTATTGATTGCCGCGGAGGTCGAGGGGGATCGACAAGAACCGCTCATAAATCGGAATCTCAGGTTTATAGAAATTTTTATGGTGGCTCACGGTCTCTTCGCGCGTTCACTGACCGGGGAAACTTTTTCTCTGGTAATTGTAATAAGTGGCCAGGACTATTCGTCGAATAAAGATTAATCGAATCGTTGCGTCTTGATTTTCGTTAATATTACTTGGTTCATGAATTTATGGAATTCAGGCGGGTCAGTTGTAATGCGGCGAGTGTTGGTTTCCATGTGCATCGTAAGATTGCATACCAATGTATTTATTTTATACTTTCAGCTATAGATTATGAACAAATTTTGATGTAACGTATCGTACTCTATAGGAAAATCTATTTGTACATGTCTTTATTTTTTGGAAATTTGACTTTGAATATATCGTTCTGTCACGCAAGCGTTTGAACTTACAGTAAGTAGAGGCAGCAAGCCATGGTCAGACATACCGAGTGGTTCCTACCGAGTATACTATTCGACTCACTTTTATGAAATATTTCCATTATTTTCTTATTGTCTCTATTTACTAATTGAGAAATACTATTGGAAATCTTTTTATACAAGTTTGTAGAGTGACGAAGTTTACTTTCAATGTACGTAATTAAACAATGAAATATACAGAACGGCGTACACAAAATTTAATGAGCGTCTCTATAAAAATTACAAAATATAAGTAGACAGAAATTTTCGTCGGTATTATACTGTATATATCGAACTTTAACATTGCATTGACGTTTATCGTTAATGAAAACATTTATCACGATGCTTGAAACTATAAAATCAAAGGGTTTCAGTTAATGAAATGAAAATTGGTGCCATACATGTGAGTTAATTTACAAAATTGTTTCTATTGTGATATACATTGGAGGAAACTAAATTTGACTAAGGTATTTAGAATACAGAATAATTAAAATACCATCCACCATGATGAAGTGTAACTTTCTAGTTTCAGTTTCACTAAAGTACTTTGATTTTATGGAAACTTTCGGGCTTAATTTTCAGCTTTTAGCCCTCCGGCAGGCGCGCCATTGTTTTAATGTCAGCGTGCGCAACCAGTGTACAGAATTTGGCATTTCATCATGGAATAATTATAATGCACAGTATGACCGGGAATCAAATATCTACAGAATATGTTTTATAAGAGTAATGCAATGAAGTATAAAATAATAATCGTATTATGTATTAATAATTTCGGTTACGCACAATCCTCGGAGTACAATCACTGGCATGTGTTATGATTTCAAAGTTCTTTTGAACGTAAAAACTGAATACTATATTGTTAGTAACATTAATAATCATATTAAACGATTTTTATCCTCAAGACGCTTAATCGATGTTTTTATTTGAAGTTAAAATACCCTTAATGGTTAATTGCAACAGCACGTTTCAAAGAACAAAACATGACTAAAACAATAGCCCATAACCTCCAAATTGATGGATAAGGTTTTGCATGCTTCATGATTATAAACTCGGCTCTCATGCATGGTGTGTACGCTCACCGTAGGATTAACGTTTGGTAGGATTGGTGGACGTGCTACTAGGAACCGTGTCGAACGTATTGCGCGACATCGGAGATCGCCACGATGGGGCTGTGGAGGTGGCTAACAATAAGATAGACTCCGACGAGAGGGAAGCCGAAGAAGATGGCCCATTCCTCGCGAAGAACGAAGGAAAATGCCGCGCGGAACAAAGTAGTCGGCGCCGATTAAACAAATCGCATTATAAGTTAGCTTCTGCTGGCTGCGCCGAACTTACCAACTCGCTTTATATTAAGACGAACCGCCCTCCCCGTTTCTCGCCCGCTTCGGCTGATCCAGGACCGGCTATAAACTTCAGAAATGGCTCCACGCTTGTTCCTTCCCGACTCGACCCGGCTCGGCTCGGCCCGACCCGACGCGACGCGACGCGGCGTCTTGAAGATTAGGGTTGGCGAGCGCTGCAACGTGGCAACGACGGAGGGGACACCGGCCGGAGGTGAAGTATAATTATTTAATTGAATTTATCAGCGAACGACGGTTGTAGATTTGTCAACGGTGACAGTGGTAGTTTTGCGACGTCGCGACGCCGCGCCGACTTCGCCGAATCAGTAGCCGACTTTGCCGTTGCCTCTTCTTCGTTATTCTTCGAAACTGATTTTTAGCCAAATGATACGTACCCTTGCTTTCCGAATGTCATTCTTACGAACCGTTCGTTGCGAATAAGATATTTTTACAAGTATTCTGGCATGTAGTTATTTTCAATTTGAGTCTTATGTTTCTAACATTGTAAATAGTTTTGAATAGCAAACTGAGATTAAGAATGTATCGAATGTGGTACAATGAAATCGAATGCAATGTTTTTATAGAAAACAAGCAGGAGAATAGCTTTAATCTTTCTATCGATTGAGATATTATGGTTTTAGAATCACAGTTGGAAAGAATTGCGTAAAAATTCTAAACTTTGCAATAGTTACATATATACAAAAATAGAACCCTGAAACGGTAAAAGTTTCATAGATTGTACATCGATTGTTATGACTCTCATTGTGAAACAATATATGAAATGCGATTGTGCGACTTACTTTTTAAATCGTAGTTGCCGATTTTTAACGTAGCATTGACTTTGAACGTAAACGAGAAAATCATTTCTTTCTGCCAACGGTTTGGAACAAAACAGTTTCCACTTGATATTTGACACACAAGAATGAACATTCAAAATAGTTATAAATTTTCTGTCGGAACAGTTCTATTTTCGTCGAATATGAATGTCCATCAATCTGAATCTTGAAAATACTGAAACTAAATGAAGTTCCACTTTATGCTCCAGTAAGCTAGAAACAATTTCAGTATGTGAAACAGAACAAAACGTTTTCGTATGCTATTAAATTCTCGCGTTGCGTACTATTTGAAGAATTTCGTAGAGTACAATCACGTAATGTTCCGCAACCTAGTGAATACTGTCAACCACAAGTAAGACGAATGCTTACTCAAGTTTTACTATTCTTGTCTTCAGTTGCACTAATATATTGTTGTTTAACCTTGTGCAAGTGAAATCGAAGATTTTTATTAAACAAGTGACAAGTGTTTTCTGTCATAATAAATTTTATTGTTGCTTCAGCTGCAAAGGACATTAGCAGTATTATATCGTTGACCGAATATTGGATTGGTTGGTTAATAAATCGTGTATAATTTTTGGTAACATTTTATTGACATTTTGAAGACAGCAAGAACATTTGAGTTATACTCAAAATCCAGAACACTGTCTACGTTAGCGGGGATATTCAATTAACTTATGGTTCGTCATCTATCCATTATGGTTTGCTTAATGGTGTTTAGTGCGACCGTTAACACACTGTTGGTTCCTCTACTTCTAACTGATAGTGATAGAATCAAGCATCAATTGATTATTCTATGATTACCTTTGTAATTGATTACAGAAAGTAATTATGGTAACTATAGTCATTACACAATTAATTGTTAATAGTAGAAATCAGTAATGATGCGGACGAATGATTAATTTGTCATTCTTTCTCACTTGCTATTGAATACGTATATGGAGTCCAAATAAAAAAGTTTAAAAACTATTTAGATTTACAATCAACTACCATAAGATGCAATTTTCAGGCAGTCATTACATGATTAATGATTACTCTACTAATCATGATGTTTGGACGCAACATGGTCCAACCATTTTATGGGCCAGGTCTCGGTTCCTCGACCGTCCTAGCGAGCACACTCATAAAGCCATTAGAATCTGAAACCTTCAGCCATCAATGCCCAACCATTTCTCGTGTCCAGATTTTTTATGCTCCCTTGTTATTTCATTTTCACTTTCCACTTCCTCTGCCACCTCTCCTTCCACCTTCCTACTAGCTGACAAATAAAAGGCCTGAAAGGGAGCGAGCGAAGAGCATTATTACTACAAAGTAACATCGAGCATTATACTTCGACATCGCGTCGACAAACACGACTTTTTGTACCACCGGCAACAACATTACATCTCTTCATTGTATAGTTACCACGTTTTAAAATATATGTATCAAACATTAATTATCGGGCGTCGTTTTAACCGTTCCCGAAGTGACGGATGTTGAGAACCGATATACCGAAACTCCCATCCAAGCACATACACATGATCAACAATTACATTTCATTTAATTACGTAAGTTATTCATTAATCATGATTACTCGATTACTTGGTAAACGTAATCATTAACTGTGAAAATGATTTCACGTTAGTGGTAATCGTTAATCATTAATCAGCTTTTGCCCAACTCTGAGTGGCGATATCGATAATTTGTCAGAAAATCCGAAATTTCGTGTATGGAGATTTCCTGGAGCCATTACATTTCTACGGTGAAACCCATTCCTCTGACGTTTCTCCTTCGTCCTAAATGCTCGTCTGCCGGCGCGGTGGTAGCCGTCCGCGCGCAATTACGTACAGAAGAGCGTCGATAACGTCGTCGACGAGGAACGCCACAAGACAGTGTCGTTAACGGGACAAGAGTGTCGCTTAGATGGCTACCAGGCCGATGTAATTATATCAAGGCCACTGAATACGCGATCGAGCAAACCCCTCGCATCGGATCATGCTGCTCCAGTGATCCTGAGGCGTCACCAATCTCCGATCCTTTCCAGGAAGAGACGCGGACCGAACGAACGAACGCTTCGCACGCGCGCTACACCGTCGATAATCGTTCGTGCGAGCGACCGACGTCGACAACGGTGCACCGCACATAGGCGGTAATCACGATTCACGTGCTGAGAGAGACCAAAGCCGAGTTTTGCCGAGAGCAGACGGCTCTGGCGGAGGAAGTGCGGTTTGACGCACTCGTTTTGAGGAATTAACGCCCTCGCGATCCTCTGCCGATCGATCCGCGACAGATAAACTAATACGTCGCAGCTGGGGCTGGGATCGAGATCAATACCAAAGGCGGACTGTCTAAAAACCTCTCGAAATAAATTCTCCGGATAAATTCTTGTGATTCCGGTACTCGAGAAGTGAGCAAGAAATTAGCTTCCTTTCGATTCAAGAATCTCTGCAACAAGTACAGATGATATTCAGTATTTATGCGCAAGGGAAAATTCAGAATGATCGATGAGTATCAGCTACGCAGAGCAGTTTCATGAAAAACAGCTCCAAACGTGAACTATTTATTTTAGCGACAACAATATTTCCAGGGTTTTCAATTTTATGTACAGAAAGAAAACAAGCGTAGTGACACAAAGGGAGAACAAAACAGGAAATCAAGAATGTAATAAAAATAGAATGACGTAACGGTACTATATTATACTGTATCGTAAACGAAGGACTCGAATAAACGAAATCAAAAGGAAATAAAACAACGCGAAATGAAAGCTAAATAAACCATGCAAAATCACCGTTCGGTGTACAGCGGGCACTGTCTCTTATTGAAATGTTTCTGTTTCTTTTAAAACTGCGACTGCAATGAAGTATCGGCGAGGAATAGTCACGAAGAAATGAACGGCGCGACGCGCGCCGGAATCAAGAAAAAGAGAGCAATCGGAATCGAGATCGAAGCAGCAGACGAATGATCCATTAATCTTTTATGGCACAGATGTCAAAGTCTCGAACATGAGCCTTTGCACGATGACGACCACACCGTGGACCATTTCACCGTGGGCCGGGTGAGAAATGGCGAGGGACTGCGCCGTAGTTCCTGTCATTGACGCGTGCCAATCACGGGAACCAGTGCAGGTCGATCACCGACGGTGAAATTACGACGTCGACAAAAAAAGAGAGAGAGAGAGAGAGGGAGGAGGAGGAGGAGGAGGAAAAGGGAAAAACGAGACAGTCGCGTATAGGACGATAGAGGATGGGGAATTGTCATGGGTTACCACAGCGACGCTTGTATCAAACAAATGACCCTCCTCAATTTGGCACATTCAGCGTGTAGCTTGTTGCGTTTCCATTCATCCCGCGATATCTCGTTATAACGTTACTTGCCACAGGGTAAGTCACACCACTGAGAATTTCTATATTAATATTCCGATTCGACGGTTGGCTTTACGGTACAATTGCGTTCTTTATGGGTGATGATACGCAGTTGGCGAGCAGGAATAAAATTGATTGTTTTACGATCATCCGTGTGATTGTGAGTATCTCGCATCTATCTCGTGCGTAGTTTTCCTATTGTTAGTGACGTGCTCGATGAATTCTTTCGTGGACTGATTGTATAACTTCGTAGACCTAGTTCCCTTTTGAAATTCAATGAACACTAGTAATAATACTGTTAATATTTTCTTTAAAGCAAAATTCGTAGTCAACTGATAATAGTTGTTGCATCTTCGAAGGATTGTTGTTGCTCATAATCGGCTACTCTCTTAATAGTCTATTAGTAGTTTGGCCTATATTAGTAGGCTACTTTATTGCGTATTAGTTATATAACGACGAGTAGATTTAAGATGAAGACTTTTTATACATATAATCTGTTGAATATAAGTGTTTTCTATTTCTTCCAAATCGAGATAAGATCCGATTATCAATATCTAGTCGATGGAAATTCTATTAAAGAAATGATTAAGGACGTACACGCGCTGCTAAATGTAACTAAGAAAGGAATCGTAGTGCAAGGAGTTAAAGTCGAAGAAAACGCGTAGATTGACAACAGTTTGTAATTTTGAAACGGGAATTTGTGTGAAGACCTACGGTCTGGTGATACCTAATTATCATAATTCGCAAAGTACGGTTTAAGCGATGATTTCGCATTTGACATCTTTCTCGTGACAGTTGCCAATGTATTGATAGGTTAATGAAGCGTAATAATTCGTTTCGGTTTCTAGAAAACAGGCTGACAGGAAGTCCACTTACCGAGGCTTTCTTTTAACTGTCCTCATACTCGTGTTCGCGCGCGTTCTCGTGTCACGCAGCGGTTCACGCTCGTGTTGATTGCCGGCGCACACACTTGCGGAAATAAGTGCTTTGATCCTCCTTCCGCGAGCCCTCGTACTCGTTACAAACCCGGCGTATACACGAGACACTCTCTCCGCTCGTTTGCGCTCATTGTGTGCAAGCGCACGAGGAAGCGCCTTTCTTTCCAAAGAAATTTTCTATCATTCTATTCACCTTCCGGATGCTGCGGGTGCAGCAAAATGCTGGCCTTTCGCTCGCGTTTATCTATTAGCCCCGCTGCTCATAGCACACGAAATGTTCGATTGCTTAAAGCGTTGGAATTGTCTTGTTAATTGATCCGTGGAGGGTACAGTCAGACGACATTCGTAATTAGCGAACTCAGAGGCCAATCAAGTTGAATTTCTCTTGCGGCTTGAGAAATTTCTTATCGTCGAAACATTCGATCGATGTATAATTACTTGATATAATTACTTTCCTTTGATGTAGAAAATTCTTCAGATGGTGACGTCATTTTTAGTAAAGGTTCTTCAAATTAAATTCCTTACAAAATTGAACGATTCGATGGCTTGTTCAACGAATTAAAGTTAACCGACAAGAATATTTCACTTAATGATTTGAAATTAATCTTGGACAAAGTGACAGTGATCTTAAATAATTTCCCTGGATGTTTAGTAAATTATACTTTAACTTACAGAATTGTTTTCCGTTTTTAATCAATTTCTATATAATCGAGAAATTGTACCTAAATCCGTAATTTAATTAAGCGAGATATAAAATACTTCACAAAATAATGCAGCTCTTTTTCCAATATGCCACAAACAGTAACACAGTGAATGAAAGGTAAAGTTCAGGGTGCGTCAACTTACCATGAATCTTTTTTAATTTTTACTGTTCCAGACAGTTGTGGCAGTCAGCAAAGATCGCCAAACAATTAAAAATTCTCAATTTTTTCGCTCGTGATAGCATCGTGAACAATTATTTTAGTCAAAAACTAAAAGTGAGTGGATTCAGGTGGAGCGAACAGCTGATTTGCCTCGTCCCTCACGTAGATTAGTTTGTGGCTCATCTTTTGGTTTTTGAGTAGTATCTGTTGGTCTGAAAATGCGTCCAAACGTTATCGAAAAGCGAAACTCACAACTTAGGACATGTTGAAAAAACCTTCGAATCGACGATTACGAAAAAATGTACATTATTTTGTTTTCTAAATTTCTTCGTGGCAAAAAAAAACCCGCGCAACAGGAACATCCTGCCGCGAAGAAACGTGTCCTTCTGTGTTGGCGTTCAGGAAGATCGAAACGGTAGGATAAGCTGACGCTTTGAAAACACCGTGGCGAAGCGAGCCACTCGTCGGCGGAGCTGTTGTATACACTTATTTAGCGTGTAAACACCCAGGGGGTTTGCCAGAGGAGCAACAAGTGCCCAGCAGCTAGGATACACAGACACTGGGTCGTCTCGCACACACCTGCTGAGGAGAACCGGGTCACTTTTTTGCACATCCCCATTATAGTCCTCAAATTTGTAGAAAAACATTATAACGCACCCTATAGTGTTTTGTGTACAGTAACTGGGACAATGGACCGACCGGGTGCAACATGGATTCGTTTAATCTTTGATGCGTTCACAGTCCCTTGATCTTTACGAGGACCATGGTGGTTTTACATACGAGCAAACAAGATTATGAGATACCCGAAAATTACTGGATCATGGGCTTGACATTCAAACAATTGGAGTTTTTTATGTGCCATACGCGAATTAAAGACGTATTATGGTATAATTAAAACATCAATATAGATAAATCTAGTAGAATGGTTTATTTAATTAGATGAATAACGATATTGACTCTCTATGATCCGAACGGGTATGCAAAATTTATTCGAAATTAGTCGAAATGTAAATTAATGACGACTTCGTAATTTAAGAATGTTGAAAATTTCGAAGCATCGCATTGTTGATTATCAAGGAGAAGTAACAGATGCACATACTTTTATTACATTGTTGTCAAAAATTACATTTGATTAAAAATTTAGTGATTTATAGGATGTAATTTGTATTTATGCAACTTTGTTTGCGAATATCTGCATTGTCGAATGATTAAGATAATACAAAGTAAAGAAAGACTTACCCGTTACTAGTGTTAAACATTTTTAATAGTTTCGTCGAATTGCAACAGGTGAGTCACTATTTGCAGCAATTGTGCTTGATAAATGTCTGCAAATGTAATACTGTTATTCTTATTCAAATCGAAAGTTTATAATTTCCCTAATAGAGCGAAACAATTTATATTTCTTGTATGTCTCCATTTACTTTCATTCTTAGATTTTCATAACAGATGAATTAAATTTTGTTTCGATTTGGAAGAAATGATTATTTATAGATAATTACGTATGAAATCTTTATTGTGGAATAATACAAGGGATTAAATTGCTATAGAAAAATCAAGCTTATAATTAGTATATCGTACTAATAAATTTAGTTCCTATATAAATGAGTCTGTTATTATTTTTGGGCATTCACACGAAATAACATCGTCGTGTACTATATTCCGCCCCTTTGCAACTTTCGAAAACGAAATATTTACGATTACCATAATCCGACGCTTATGCAATTTCCCGTTTGAGTAATCGTGTTCCATTTAAAAACATAAATTGAGACCGCTGCCGGTTCGAGAGCTGCACGCTGTCTCTTTTTATTCGCAGTAACGGCTGCCGGGGGACAGGGGAGGAAACGCGTGCGCGCGCGCGCGCGGAATGAAATTCGTTTGAACTAAGTTTAAATTAGCCCCTTTGCCTTCGCCGATCTTCGACCACGACCCTGCCTTCACACTAATTGACTTAATTTCTGCACTGATTACTGAGGTTATTTGCAGCTACTTTAATCGTTGCGAGTCTCTGATGTATATCTCTTCCAGGGACTCACTCGCCGGTGCAGTAAAATATCAAGTACCTATCATAGAATTACGCTCGTACCTATAATAGCAATAGAATCATTCGCAGGCTCTTTTTAGTTTACAATTTTAGCTGCTTGCTCTTTGGTATTTTATATGGTGGAAAATTGATTGTATGCGTATTGCTCGTCCAAATCTCGCTCAGAGAATTAATTTGTATGGTTTATTATATGTATGTATACGAGGTCTAAATATAGAAGTTACAACTTGTTGCTTTTATAATTTAACTGTTTATTCATCGCGTGGAATGCATTAATTTGTGTATTTCAAATTTTATTAAATGAAGAACAACATAACCATAAGTAAATTATGGTCTCTTTAAAGACATTGCAGAAATATATATATATATATAATTTTGAAATATATATATTTCGTACAGGACTTTTTAAAGCTGTAAAATGACAATAATTCATTCCAACGTATAATGACGTAATGCAAGTAGTTAACTTACAATTTTGTTTTGGTTTTACAGTTTCTATTCCCGTTTTTATGACGGAACTAAATTATAAATTAGATAATAATGTGCTATATTTGTCAGTTGTTTCAAAAGTATCTTGGTCACGATGACACTCCCCCTCCTCCTCAAAGTTTGTGGTTAAACGAATCGCTTTAATCTCCGACAGAATTAGTACCAAGGAAGTTTAAATTACGTACGAAAGAGCTAGTTCCTCTCGTCATTCTGTCCCGCAGCAATCATTGGTCTCTTTTTAATGGGTTCGCCAACTTTTGCCTCCCTAAAAGTGGGTCGTATTTATAAATATACTTTTTCAAATACCTTGATTAATAATCCGTTCTCGTACTCGAAATTTGTCGCACACTTAAAACTCGTTTAAAATTTGTTTTGCATAAAACTTGCATCTGCAGCCAATTAACAGTCGAGGGCTCGTATTTTAGCCTCTTCCCATTTCGGTGAATACGTTTTCGTTCACTGTGTATTGCGTTCCTCAACCCTTTAACAAAAATTGCTGTTTCTTCGGCGTTCAATTGTTCTTCTAAAAACAATTCTTTTGTAACGGTTAGATGATGGAACTGTGTTCTAACACAAAAGCAACACGTAATTAATAACCATTTTTGTTTCTCTTTTTTTGACATTCATTGGAATGTCCTTTCCAATGTCATTCTTAGAATGTATTTGTATAACAAATAAAACTCGCCCGCACTTAGATGATTAAAGCCATATTGAGATTGCATTCATCTGAGAACTTTCAAGTACCATTAAAACGAATCAATGAAGTTGCAAAACAGCAATCCTTACGCGAAACAGTAAATTAATAGTATCAGAGCCCAGTGGATAGACGATACGTTTCGAAAAACCGTGGGAGGAGAAGGAAACTCGATTTTTTCGAGTTGAGGGCGATGGGTGGGGACCGACCCTTAACTTCGATGAGAGGGGAAACGTTCGCCAGCTCTCTTCATCTCAGTCTCCGGGTGCTCGAACGACCAGCCCTATCCCTGGAACTTAACTTTCCTCCTGATTGACGTTCGGTTATCGTCGCATTTGCATAACTCGCACCACCGACCCGACGCCTCTTCCCTTTTCACGTCTTCCTTTTCCGCCGCCGCCGCCGCCGCCGCCGCGGACGTTAACCAAGAGACAAGGACGTGAGTATGGGCTCCTCGGTAGGGTAAGAGGACGAAGAAGACGGACGACCAAGGAAGGAAAAAGGCGAAGACCGTCTTCAGGTTGCGGGGGAGGCTGGAACGGGAGAAGAATGCGGGAACGGCCACGTGTCAAAACGAATTTGCCTCATTTGCCCCGGAGCGGCGACTCCGCCAGCCCGAGAATCTATTAGAATAATTTTTATGAATCTAATTTTAAATTCCGGGGAACGAAGTTACTTTACTGTCACGCTGTCAGCGGCTCTTTATTAACTGGTCGCTCCTCCGTCTCACAGCCGGTACGCAGGAGCTACCGTGACCCGCCGTCCATTGGAAACGAATAATTTAAATAATTTGCTCGCTAATTCGTACAGTCGAACACGCGGAAACGAGATTTCTGCGCTTAACGTTGTTACCCTCCTCACCGGTTGCCCACGATTCACTCTCACAACAGCCACCGCTCCGCGACGGCGCTGTCCTGGTACTTTGATGATTCCGAATCTGGATAATTGCAATTCTCCGATTAGTTCGATCTTTTCGCTATAGTTCAAAGCTGTCCGGTCACTTACGAATAGGCTGTTGCGTATATTAACGAAATACCTTGTTAATTAAGAGTTTTTTTGTTAATGTATTACATGAACTTACTGCAGCAAAAAGTTTAAGCTTAAAAGTTTGAGCATTCGATTCTTTGCTGAGTTATTTCGAAGCATTAGGCAATTATATCATAAGTACGCGAAACTAAGAAATAGTTGAGAAACGTTTAAATATTCATTAGCGAGCAGGCGCGGATAACTAGTAAAAAAGGAAAAATATAAACGTAATGATCATCGTGTGTGGCTTTAATGAAATCGTCGCGGTTTGCGAGAAACGTGCTCGTATCATTGATTCAGAATAAGAACTATGTCTCTCGGGATGCTCGAGCGGACCTCGCCAAAATCAAGTGGGAGGCAATAAAATGCTGACGCAAAGAGCGTAAGATATTCGGATAGTCTCGGTCCTAAGCCATAATAGGTCCCCGCAATGTCCATGGAGATTCGTGTTCCACGCGCGCTCTTTGCAGTTCTAAAATAAGCTGCGAATATAGGCCGGCGTGGCGCTCCATCTGCCCGACGGAATTCCATGCTTCGCTTATCGGCGTGCACGCCGCTTTTTCTTCGTCTTTTCTTCTTTCGAGGTACCCCGCCGCGCCCTGAATCACCAAGGCGGAATTCTTTCCCCTATTTACCGAGTTAACTAGCCGATAACGCTGAGCTCCCCAACCATAATTGGTCCTCGAAGAGCAGCGGCGTCTTGGTAACCGAGCGACACGTTTCTTCCTTTTTTCGATTTCTCTTTTTTCGTTCGGTGATCATTGCAATACCGCATCGATGCGTACCACGAATAGCCGCGATTCCGACTAACGCATTCATTACCAGCATCGCAGATACATTATCGATGCCCGCCATTTTGTATTTTATGAAAGGAGATCACTCTCCCGCTGAAGGTTCGTTCAGTCTGTTGTTAATTTGTCTATAATCATGGTATAATTTGATGCGTTTGTTCATTTAAGTTGCGAATGAAGTGAAAATGGATGAATCGAACCCTTTGTATTTGAGTGGTGGCTATAAGACACCATTATTAATTGGTACATCTTGTCTCAAAATAATTTTGATTTTATGCAATTTTTGCACTAAGTTATGTAAAATTGAAATACTGTAAGTAGGAGAAAGTATTTTGTTTGTAGAATCTAAATGGTCTCGAGTGAAGAGACTATCGAGGTCATCGAGTATGGATAACACTAATTTTTAACTAATTTTCAATATTCATTTCTTCGAACAAACTAAGTATTACAATATTTGGCGTTGATTCATGATGAAATTCATAAATTTAGCCCTCTGCACTCCAAGCCAATTTAACTATAAACGAAAATAGTTTTTCTGATCTACGTTGTTTTCCATTCGACACACACAGTTTTTATAATTTTTTAAAATATAACAATGTAACAAGTATCTTAAAACGTGATAGAACAATTTTTGGTGACGCTTCAGAGTGATCACTTGAATGCAAAGGGTTAATTATTTCAATGCAATTAAATCGAAACAGTTCCAACTAATAATGGCAGTGATTCTCCCATTGCAATCGATACAGAAACGCATTCACTAACGATGCAATATTATTCTATAATGTCGCTGTAATGCTGCACACTGGGTCGAGTAAAGTATGGTTCAATATTTTATGTAATATCTCTAATACTTCTTTAAACAGAATAGGAATATTCGTTGGTCCTTATGAAAATATATACGATTACATAAAAAAATTAAGACGATTTGAATTTCCAATTCAATAATCAGTTATTGTAGTTATTTTTACTGTTATAATTTACTGTTACTTTAGGTGGAGGTGTGTAGAAAGTTAATGATATCTGAAAAAGTAGAATCTGGTATCAAAAAGTAGAGGCTTCGAACTTTAATTTTTAAAAAGGTCATGATTTTATGGTAGCTTCTAATGGAGATACAGAGAAATTTAGTGATGCTTTAATTGTGCTGTCCAGCGTAGAAAGTAAAATTAAGGCATAGTTTTATTGAATAATATTGTAAATGTAATAAATATAGCAAATATTATAATATTGTATCATTTTAGAGATAAGCGAAGTTAAAGCCAAGTTATGTTCTCAATGAGTTAAACAAAAGGATTATATAACATTGTTAAAACGACAATGGAATGATATTGAATAAAAATTCTATTATTATAATGTTTAAATCATTACAAATTGATACATTGACAAATGTATAAAAACAAGCATATCCTGATATTATTGTACTTTTAAACAATATAAGCAGTGTATAAAAATTTCACCTAGTATTCCCGAACATAATGAAACAGTGAAACTGCTGAGAAAATAAAACTGATTTATACGTTTTCGTCCATGGGTCGACGTATTCTGCGCCTGACTGTAGCGCGCGGTAATTAAAACAGCTTTGATATGGATGTTAATTTTCGGAAAACTTCGTTCGGCAATTTCGAAAAAGAGATTTATGAAAACGGCACAGTTTCCATGGGGACAAAAGTAGGAAGACCCCTTAAGCACCGTACACATGGGTAGACGCACGCCTCGCTGGGCAATCGTGGTCGAAAAGTAGGCCAACGTGTATCGGGGAACGGCGGGAGGCATGAAACTTCGTCGACGATATTTCGTGTCGCCCTTCTTCACGCGGATCCTGGCGCCACGTCACTCCCATATATTCGGCCGGTTCTCGTGGCCACATCAAAACGAGAACTTTCCCGGCAACTATCGGCGCATGACTCGCATCGCCGACGATGACATATTTTATCTTCGACGCCGGTCGAGTTGTTGGATCGCGGCTTGAATTTATTATCGCGGCCATCGACTTCCAAAAGGACCAATTAATTGATTTTGTAATCTCGATGAGAATCGCGCTCGCTCGCCGTTCTAAATTCTTCCACTTCTACTAATTTCACTGTTGTACGGACCACCAAATATGTGTATTCATAGTTGTTCGATACCGAGTTCGTATAATAGAAAACTATTCCTGGCTGCTTTTCTCATCTGTTCTGAAAATAGAAATCCAATGGATAGAAACGATTACTCGCGATGAGATTCCGTTACCGAAATCTGCTACGTAGTAGTAATCTATATTCTTAAATTTATACGTAGAAGGTTGAACAGCAGTTAATGTATAAAAATATCAATGGATGTAAACTTTCGTTTGCAGAACTCAATGATCCCTCTGATTTTTGGTGATATACATAGATCTGGAAAAATCTAAGTATAGGACTAACCAAAGAAGGATTAAAATACACATTGTTTATTGCACGTGTAAAATCAAATAAGTATTTCCATTGATGGGTATCTCTGATAATATTCTTAGTTTCTATTGCAAATACTGCATTACCCAGCCACGGTTTGCTACACGCCTCTTCCGTACCCGTTCCCAGACCCGTGAGAGCGATACTCGAACTTGACGGCCTCGATGATTCCTCCATAATGTCAATAAAACGTACCCTCGGGGGCACGCATTCCTACCAGCGGAAATGTCGCGACGGCGTCTGACCGTGGAAAAGAAGGCTCGATCGAGAGAAGAGGAACGCGTGCGTCGATTGCATAAATAGGAACGGGCTTGTCCGGCGCGTATGTAACACTCGATGAATCTTGTTAGTGCATCGAGAGTGGGGATCAGACAACTGAATCGTTAGAAGCAGCAATAGTGTAAGTCGAAGAAATTAATTTCTGGATAATGATGGATAACAGAAATATGTTTACAGAAATATGTAAAAATAAAATAACAGAACGGATAAATGTAAAACATTTAATTAGATGATTTTATTATTGTTTAATTATGTTATATTAGCTTAGCAAAATATTGACTTACAGCATTTCTGCTTTGAACGGTTTAACTGTAGGCCGTTTCAATCGATTCGATAAGGGAATCTATCTCTTGCCGACCACTTGGGGATCACTGTCTTGGCTCCGTAACATCACGAGAACCGTGATTCGATTATCCGAACAGCATGACTCGCGATTAGTCCGGCTGCTGGAAGTTCGAATGCAACGAATGCACGGAATGCATGTTCGGTCGTCGAAAGTTCAGCCTCGGCGGCGCGCATTTTGTCACGATGGCCCTCCCCCCCCCCTGTAACGGAGGAAAGTTGCGCGGCGAACGTGTTAAAGGACCAGAGAATCCTCCATCGATCGCGGAACGACGGTGTTGTTTCGAGATCACACGGTACACGACCCTAATTGAACGACTTCCTGCGTCGCGTCGCATTTCACGGGGAACACCAGATTCCGCGTCGCGGGGCCGTCGACGATACGAAACTCCCCCCGAAAACGAGGGACCGATTCTTCAGCTCGTGCTGGAAACTTCGAAGTGAGGGCAAAAAGCACCGAGCTCCGCGAAAAAGAGAGACAAGAGTGCAGCGAGAGACACGGATCAACGACGGGGAAGCGAGAAATCTGGAGAGAGAAATCGAGGGAGAGACAGAGACAGAGACACACAGAGAGAGAGAGAGAGAGAGAGAGAGAGAGAGAGATATGGTGCGATAGAGCAATAAAGATAGAGACAGAGAGCGAGAGAGAAGCAGAGAAATCGAGAGAGTTGGAGAAAAATGGAAAGAAACAGAGAGAGAGAGAGAGAGAGAGAGAGAGAGAGAGAGAGAGAGAGAGAGAGAGAGAGAGAGAGAGAGAGCGAGAGAGAGTGAGAAAGGGGGGAAACGGGAGAGAGCGCGACGATGTGTAGAACGGAGAAGGAGAAGAAACGAAGTCGGTAGGTCGAGGTGGTGGCTGGAGGACCGAGAGGCGAGGGGATGACTCTGGCTGACAGGAGTGGGTGGTCGAGGGAAGAAGTCACCCCGGTGCTCTCCTCCACCAACTTTATAATTCTTGCGACGCTTTTGGGGAATGAGATTGTCGGTGTACAGGGGTTGAGGGGTTGGAAGGCTGGGACGGGAAGGGAAGGAGGTTTAAGGTAGTCCGCTGGCGCCAGTGACGTCTGCCGAATAGCTGCTGACTTCCAGACTCCTGTAGTTTCGGCTAAGTGGTTCCCTTTTGCCCCACTTGAGCGTCTGCACACCTTCCATCTACCTATCCGCGTTGAAGAATCGCCCGATTTTTATCGATCCATCGAGCCGCGTGTACACACGCCAGAAACGCTTGCTCCGCTGGCCACCTCGTTTAGATCGCATTTGGTTACGCTGTACGTCCTATATTCTAATCAATCGCGAACCGATCGCCCGAGCAATTGGCCGTCGAGCCAGCCGGTGAAAAGTTATTTCCGGGACCTTCGCAGCGAGCTGCATCGAACTTAGGATAACTTTAATTCAAACGCAATAATATACGCCGCGCCAATCATGACCTTTTTGCTCTATCCCCTGGAATGTGAGAATCAAGTTTAATCTACAGAGGTTTTGGATTAATGGCTTAGAATTTTTATAGAGTAATTGTAGAAGGTTATAGGTCAGAATCGATCAATTCTAATTAAATGTTTCAAGAAACCAGATTTAGAATTTTCATAGGAGGATGTGAAGCGCAAGTAACCCTTTGACTACTGTTGGCGCCTATTGGCGTTCGACACATGTTGGCTTCCCGGTACTGTAGGCGCCAATAGGCGTCAAGATCAAATTTCCACCCCGTTTATTATTAAATTTGATTAATTATATATTGTGCAATATTTATGTTATATATTGTAAAAAATCTTAATATTATTCTTCACTTCAAGTAATATTGGTTTAATGTAACAGAATTCAATATTTTAAATATTTTAATATACTTCCTCAGAAATGCATGTCTAACGAGAAACTACGGCCGTGCCAAAGTCTGCCGTAGCCAAAGGGTTAAAGCAGCAATAAAACATTTATACTTAACCGTGAATTTTTCAGTTCATTTGAATAATTCGCAAGATTTTCCAGTATCGATCTAACTATAAACTTAAATACATCGAAACTTTTAAGTCAGCATTATTGTTGTTATTTGATGTTACGATTATTTTTCTTGTATTGATGATAGTTACTATTGCCAGATAAGTACCACATAATTTGAACAATAATAATATCGCAAGCGTTTGTAAATTCTCATATGTTTATGTTTTGTTGTTTTAAGTTCACGTACATTATTTTAAAGAAACTATACTAACATAATATAATCCGGATTGTTTGTGGAAAAACTTTTGTCTTTTAACTATTTCATGTTCTTTGTTTGAAGTTTTGACTAGTTTTAATTATCCGGCATTTCACGAGCAGTTAAGAAAATGATTATTGTTAGTCATCTGTATGCTAGTTATTGTATTAAAATTTATTTAATCGTACCTACTATAAAACATACTAATATGTCTTATATTAGTTATGTTTATTTATACTTATTATAAAATATACTCACAGAGTTATTCTTTTAGAATTCGTTTAAATGTACTTAAAAACTGAACTACAAAAAAGGTACTTTCAAAAATGTTACAGATCTTATCTTTCTTCGCCATTTATCATTTTCATATTTTGGTTCGAATAGAGTGGATTGTTTTTACTCAACGTAATACGAGTACTTCTTTACACGATGCTAAATGGTTTATGAAAAGTACTCGGGTTTAATTGTTCATGCTCTGTCATAGTAAACGTAGCATGATTTTTCTCGAACGTTACCTAACGTAACCGGTTGAAAAGATTGGGAAGAGAGAAGAAAAGAATATTCGAGCCACAAACGAAATTTGTCGACGTGGTACTAAGCTACAAAATCGTTATAGAATTCGAGTCAAAAGCCGGGGGAACAAAAACGAACAATGTGGAAGAATGTCGATCCGGAACTACCGGGAAACGTTGTTCACGTTTCATACGACGAACAAATTGCAGAAATGCCGGAGGCGCTAATATGCTAGACCCCGTAACAGACAGGCAGCGTGTTTTTTCGCCGCCGTCCACCGCTGAAAAATATTTTCCTGAAGGCTAATATCAATCCGAGCCGATATTCGTCCGTGTAAATAATATCCGCGCCGGTACGGACAACATAGTAGGCGCTCGTTCCCGCCGAATATACCTACTAGCGATTCTGCAAGATACGTATGGTGAGTTGATACTGTTAACACACCGTGCACCATATTTCTTATGAATATTAACTAAAACTTCAGCTAGATGACCTAAACAACTTCTTCACCATTTGCACCTTAAAAGATTCCTCATCTTCGTATGCATATTTTTCTAAAACTAGAGACACGTGGCCATGTACGGGACCATGTTTCTGCTATCCAACAATATTCACGCATGTTGATAAACGTTGTAAAAGATAATGCTTTTTAATGCTTTTTAATGCATTCATTGTTGTATATAGTGACGTGTGTAATTTAAATTATATATTAAATAAGGATGAGAGATAATTATTTTAAAAGAGCTTATCTAATTCAAGATTGATGAATTGGTGAAGCATGTTTTTATCCTTACACATTAGAGTGTCCTTTATTTTGTCTAATAATTCACCAATTCGTGAAAACAATTGATAAATTTGTCTTCCTTTGCCCGGTGTTGTGCTATGCACCTTTCGATAATCTTGAAGCGTCTATTAAATGTAACGATTCTCGTTTCTTCTTTCAGGTCTAATTTTTGAAATAAACAGTTCACTATCATCTATATTGTTCGTATGTTATACAAGATACGATTAAGGCTCGTGTAACTATAATTAATAACATTAATACTAGACTAGCGATTTGGTGCATTTACGACAGACATGACTGTCTGTATTTTTTAACAAGAAAGACTAGAAACGTTTAGTAATGTCGATATACTACTTTCTTCTGACTAAAAAGAAACACCTTTAAGAATTTTAATTTTACGTACAGATTCGCTTGATGTAGGATAATGACTGATTTTCTAGTGATTTTGTCCGAGAATTGTCGACAGTGATGATATGGAAACTAATGTATGTATTAGATAAGCATTACGTATTCGGCTGTAACACTCGAATGGAGAAAATTGTATTGCATTAGGAATGCATACGGTGGGTCTCGAAATTACAAAACTTTCGGAACGGCCGCCGAAAATGCGTCTTTTCAATAACGCCTAATACAGTATGCATTTAATATCGTCAAGTCGAACAGGAGTCGTAACTGTTGCCTGCTTCAATGAATCCCTTCGAAAAACTGGCGACTTGAAATTTATTCAAACATTCCGTCGCTCAGAGAGAAAGTTTGCGCGCTAAATTGGCTCGTTTGTGAAAATTGCGCCAGCATATTTCGCGGCCCGTGGAAAAGGTAGACCGAATGCAACTGATGCGTTGCGACGCAACGCGTCTTACGCATTATGGGATACCAAACGTTTCCTTTGGAAACGAAAGTATGTCGAATATGCGAGAAATATAGCATTTGTTTTATGGTATTTGAAGGCAGAATCGAAAGTAGAAGATAAATTGAATTATTATAATTATTATAACAGAATTATTAATATTATCATCAATAGAATAGAATAAAATATTAGATATATTTTGATGTACGTAATATCATGTAGCTGTTTATTATCATCAGTCAGTGTTTTTGTCATTTTAACATCGTTCCTATTATTGACATTTGTGATTTTGACATTATTTATGTATATCATAAGAAAAAATACATATTTTCCGCGAATAATGTTATTGTTTTTGGATTGAATTCATTTCGACACGACTGTGGATAGAGTCCTGTTTTGCGAACGAAATTACACCTTGCATTGGGAAATCAAGAATCAACGTAACTGTAGCTGTATATCCATATTTTCCAGCTAAATTGAAACGTCTGCAATACGGAGATTAAAAATCGTCATTTACGAATGGACATTTATTTTTTACGTTCTTCGCATTATATATGAAACTCGTCTTATTGACAAAAATTAATCTTTTGTTACTTAACATATTAAAATTGCACAGATACATAAAGAAATGTCATTAAACTTTGTCTATTATTTAGTTATGACAGAGAAGACACCAGTTTTTATGTACAGAACAATGAAAAGTATTGGTTATAAATCGCCTAATTTCTAAATTTCAATCGATAAATAAACAAATTTCATCCAATAAATTATTTTATCTAGAGATGAATAAATTTATTATTTTCTCAATCACACGTTCGTACGTTAGTTTATCTGTTCTGTATTCTAAATATAAGTTTTTTTTTCTTGTCACAAGGACAATAAGATTCGAACACTTTGATTAGAAATTCTATTGTACGTATCCCTTTTTCGTTACCTGTTCCATCAAGTTTAATGCAATCACAAATTAACGCGGCCCAACAAAGGTGCATTACGAAACAGGATTTTCACAGTGCTTTGTTCTCGCAGTTGTGACGCGATAAATAATTTTAGGGAACGGTCACGAAAAAATAGTGTGACTCGAATTTTTAGCGGCGCTGACGAATTTGTTTGTACCGAAATCGTTAAGGGGATACACGGCGTTTGATGTTCCTGGAAAAATATGTTTTCCGGATTTTTCGCCATCGCACTAAAACAGTTTAAAAACAAGTTGAAGCTTAAAGAAATTGCTTTTAAAGAAGTAATATCTTTTTTACATAAATTATTGTCTTCGCAGATTTGACAAAAAACAGAATATAAATGCTTCCGCCGCAAATTATTATTTCAACGAAATGTAGGTACTTCACACATTTGCAGATAAACAAAACAGATTGACGGATCTACTACAGAAAATCGTCACATTAGTCAGCTGTGTATTGGTGGCATATAAACAGTGGCATACAGATTCATAAGTATTTAAGGTATGGAATATCATACGATATTATCAAAATTATAACGACTGTTACATGACACATTAAATAAAATAAAAATAAAAATTAAATAAATAAAACTAGCGAACGTCGAAATAAACTTAATCCCTTAATTTTTAAAAGGCGATAATACGTAGTAGTTGCTGTTAGTATTAAATAAAGATTAATGTGTTGAAAAAGGTCCTCAGCCTATATGTCAGCACTATTAACTGTGAACAGAAAAATTTGTTCCCGAGAATGCCATCGACAGTGCACTCTGTTTTGTAATCACTAAATCGTTTGCAATCGCGGTTGAACCGAACGATTTAAAAAGTGAAACAAACGGTAACAAACTCGACAACGAACTAACAGCAGCGGAAAATACGTGAGCCGATTGTAAGCCCCCTCTATTTGTCATGATTTGTCCCGAATTAAAACCCGTTTAAAACCGACGCGATTAACACGAATCAGCTTATTAACATTCGATATCCGCGAATCAGATTTACTGTACGCATCAGCCGCGTTTTTCTGCATCCGATAATTATCGGGGCATTGGGACATTGTAGCATCAGTATGGTCCCTAGACAATTCTTTAACCGTTAATTGCTCGCATAGGATCAGCATAATTTCCACCTATTTCTGTCAAATTTCATGCCTATACCTTGCACACTGACCTGGAAACGACATTTATGTTTTGGAAAAGGCCATTTTTAATTAATAAAAAAGCAATAATACATCTTGATAAAAAAAAATTACCGCTTACAACTAAAATGTGTCTGTACCATATATCTTTGAAATTCTTAAAACTGATTTTTAAATAAAACTCAACTTTAATCTGAAATGTTCAGTATTCGAACACGGTGTTTTAAATTTGATACTTACTTCCTTGGTGCCAGGTAAGCGGATGATGAAAATCGCCAGATAGGTCTCCCCTATTTTAAAGAAGGTTTAAATACATTACCGATGCAAGCGGAAATCGGAAATTAATCGATGTTAAAATCTTGTCCTCCGAAACGCTTTCAAATAATACTTACCTATTTGATTTATTAAGGGCGCGTTTAAAACCGTTTGCATGGCTTATGTTTTTCCCTTATATGCAAATGTTGTCCAAAAGCTGTTTCGTCCAGTATATTTTTTACAGGTATGATCAAATATTTTCGTGATAATTCGACATCGTGAAAACTGTAGATGTTATTAAGGCTAAGTCAATTCCAATCACGGTCAAAATACAAGCTATAAAAACACCGGCACGTACACAGAGTGTAGGAAGGATTTATTAAATATCGTTCCAGCACCCATTGTTATGGTGCAGCTCTGCAAATGTTATTTTCCGTTGGTACAAGAATCGATGTAATGCTGGTGCGGTGACGCGTGTCTGTCCTTTCCCCGTTCACGTGATTTTAGTGAAGCGACCTCGTCAGATCACTTGATTGGCAAGTACTCACATTTTAACCCTTAAGAATCCAATGAGATATGTCAATGAATTTTTATAAAATAAATTTTCTTTTCTGTGTTTGATATAAAAATCTTTAGTGAATAATTAATTATTTCTCGTATGAGAAATGGCTTGAATCTGAAAGTAAGTAAACTTAAAATACTTCTGGTCTGCTAAGGATTAATAATAATTTATTATAATTGTAAAATCAGTTTCTGTTTAAAATAATATTCGGTAGACAATGTAACTCTTAACGTTCAATTTCAATACTAAAGATCTTTCGGAAAGTTGCGGGAAGCCCTTTATGTGCAGCACCATATTGTTACGAATATGGATCGATATCTTCTGATATCGAGATATCGAGAGTTCCTTGTGGTATCGTTGCTTGGTAAATATCTCCTGAGCAACGATGTAACAAGAACAACTCAGAGTTGGGAGAGACGTCGTGGTAAACGGTCGAATATTAGGTTCCCCCTTTCCCGAATAAAGAGTTCTGTTGTTATAAAAGTCGTGACGTTATTATTCAATATGCCGCGACTGCGCTCACGCAACACTGGTGTCAGAAGTGGGATAATCTGCAATGAAACCAAAGGCATGAATACAGAGAATTTGGCGACGGTCGGCGATGCTGGATTGTCGTTGGAGGAACGTTTCGCCGCCTTGGAACGATTGGACCTCCAACAAGCCAGAATTGAACAAATAGCTAGTTCTCTTCAGAATATTTCTTCTAATCTCTCTTGCTTTTCTAACGAAACATGTCCGCGTGGTGTGACTGAAAACGTTAGGGATGACGGTGCGCTGAATCGCGACTTCGGTAGTGTCTCTTTTCCGTCTTCTGTTCCTTATCGTGCGAAACCCGGAGAATTTAATGGGTCAGGTTAGTGAACGTTATATTTAACGCAATTTTTGACATTAGCTAAGATTAATAATTGGAACGATCAAACAAAGGCGGTAGCGTTGTTAGATTCGCTTGAAGGGGAGGCTCTTTCAGTGTTAGCGTGTATGGAAGAATTCAAGCGGACCATTTTCGATGAGTTAGTGGCAGGTCTTAATACTCGTTATGGCAACGAGCATTTGGTTCAGTTGGATCGTTACAAATTTTATAATTACAGGCAAGGGGTTGGGGAGTCCCTTCAGGCAATGGCCGGACAAATTTGCTTATTGTCTCGTTCGGTTTTCGCGGGCCTTCCCATCGAATGTCAGGATAAGCAGGCGCGAGAGAAATTCATCGAAGCAATCAGAAACGATGATTTACGAAAAGATATTACCTTAGCTTCAATTAATGCAGCTTCTTTAAGCGCGGTTTTGGAGGTGGCTTTGAGGTTGGAAGCGTTGTATCCCTCTATTTTTGAAAAGATTCCGTCTTCGCTACTTCCTTCCGGTAGTCATCGTCCTACTGATAATCGGTCGCAGGTTCGTTTCCAGTTTCAACGTAAGGATCTTCAACTTGGCCGGAATAATATTTCGCCACGAAACTACAACGCGGGTAATGTTAGTAACGGGATTATTTGTTGGAGCTGTGGAAAACCTGGACATTTGTCATACAATTGCCTTGCGGCGAAACAGAATACAAATTCGGAAAGTTCACTGTTTCAAAATAAGAGCAGAGTTCTACCATCGGGAAACGGGGAGGGGTCTACGTAAAGGGGGTTGCGAAAACCCCGATTGTCGTACCCACAGGGAATCATGTGGTACGCACAAAGAACCCCCATCTCTCAGAATTTTTCTCAAGTAACGGGATTTTTGTAGATGGTTTTTTAAATGGAAGTGCGCGGAAGTCCGTATTAGACACTGGTTCAGCGGTGTCGTTTGTGAAAGGTTCGTCTCGGGATGATTTTGGAAATTATAATTTAAATTTGATTACAGTTACGGGCGAGTCTGTCAGAGTTTTCGGAAAAAGAAAAGCTCGAGTTAAGATCGGGAAATTTAGTGCTGAACATGAATTTTATTTTGTGGATATTAAAGATGATTGTATTTTGGGTCCGGATTTCCTAACAGAACATAATTGTTTGTTAGATTTAAGAAGTCGTAATCTCTCTTTTGGGGATGGTATAAAAGTTGATTTTTTAGGTTGTGGAATGTTGAAGGAATCGATGGTTACAGAAATCGATTCTGCTGTTACAAGTGAATGTGCAGCTTCTGAATGTTTGGGTTTTGAATGTAGCGACAGACAGGCAGGGGATAAAATTGGGATTGGCAAATTGAACGTTGCTAATGAAGGAGATCATTTTGTTGATAATGGAATTGAAGTTAATGGCATCGATGACGTGGATGAATGGAATAGTTTTGACGAATTTTTAAAACTTGATGAAGCAGTTTTACCGGGAGACAGAGAACAGTGTGATTTGCCTGAGCACTTGGAATCGTTATTTGGGAACAATTCGGTAAATTTAAATGAAAAAGAGAAACAGGAATTTAGACAATTTTTAATTGATTTTCAAGCTGTGTTTGCAAAAGATAAAACCCAGATTGGGAATTGTAAAGTTGTCAAACATAGGATCGACACTGGAGATCATTCGCCAATTAAACAAGCTCCTCGCAGAGTTCCTGTGAATCGTAAAGAGGAGGTTCGTAAATTGATTAAGGAAATGGAGAGTCAGGGTGTTATTGTAAGGTCATGTAGTGCGTGGACTTCCCCGGTAGTACTTGTTAAGAAAAAGGATGGTTCGACGAGATTTTGCGTAGATTATCGTCAACTTAATAATATTACGAAAAAAGATTCCTATCCGTTGCCACGAATTGACGATACTTTGAATGCTGTCGCAGGGTCGTCGTGGTTCACAACTTTAGATTTGCAAAGTGGTTATTGGCAGGTAGAGGTGGAGGAAAAAGATCGTGAAAAGACGGCTTTTTCAGTTGGCGAGGGTTTATGGCAATTTAAAGTTATGCCATTTGGTTTGTGTAACGCACCAGCTACTTTCGAGAGGTTGATGGATAATGTTTTGAGAGATTTGACTTGGAGCAAATGTTTAGTCTATTTGGATGACATTATCGTCTTTGGTAGAACTTTTAAGGAGGAATTAGAATATTTATGGCTGGTATTTACTGAGTTACAGAGGGCAAATTTATTAGTTAATCCTAGAAAATGTTCGTTTCTTCAAAAGGAAGTGAAGTATTTAGGACACATTATCTCGAAGGACGGCATTAGGACAAACCCGGAGAAAACTGTTGCAATTGAAGGGTGGACTAGACCTAGGGACAAATCTAGTGTCAAGAGCTTTTTAGGTTTGTGTACTTATTTTTCGCGATTTGTGAAAGATTTTGCTACTATCGCGAGGCCTCTTTTTCATTTGACTGAAAAAAAAGATTTTGTTTGGACGCCTAATTGTGAGGAGGCTTTTAAGGAATTGAAACTTTGTTTCGTTTCAGCCCCAATTTTAGCTTTTCCGTTGCCGCAAGAGCCGTTCATTTTGGATACTGATGCTTCCAATGTTGGTATAGGGGTGGTTTTGTCTCAGCTTCAAGAAGGTTCTGAGAGAGCGATTGCGTATTTTAATGTCTCTGAACAAAACAGAAAGGAATTATTGTATTACTAGGAGAGAGTTGTTGGCAATAATCAAAGGAATAGAACATTTTCATCATTTCTTGTTTGGCAGAAGATTTACAGTGCGTACAGATAATGCAGCGTTGAACTGGTTATTATCGTTTAAAAACCCGGAGGGTCAGATGGCAAGATGGATTGAGCGTCTTCAGCAATATGATTTTGAAGTTATTCATCGAAGCGGAAAAGTTCATTCTAATGCTGATGCACTATTTACTAGACCTTGTTCTCTGGAGGGTTCCAAACGGTGTGTTAATTTCGAACAAAAAGAAAAGAATTCTCGAAGTAAAGAGGTTTTTATTTTTCGTACGAATTGTAATTTTTTATTTGATTGATATTTGATTTTATTTGAACAGGAATGGATTACTTCTCAAGAGAATGATAGCGATTTGGAATTAATTTTGAGTAGTAAGAAATCTGGAAAGAAGCCGTCTAAAGAAATTTTATCTTCTTTGTCACCAGAGGTTAGATTCTATTGTCTTATTTGGGACTGCATTCAAATTAGAGATGGTTTACTTATTAAAAAATGGGAATCCGCAGCGGGTAAAAAACGATTTGGCAACTGGTTGTTCTAAAGGAAAAAAGAGAATTGATTCTTCGAGAGGCTCATGATTCTTGTTCTGGTGGTCATTTTGGTGTAAATAAAACGTTGAGTAGAATTAGAAAAAGGTTTTATTGGGTTAATTATATTAGGGATGTTGAAAGATGGTGTCGTTGCTGTGATATATGTGTGTCAAGAAAGGGTCCACGTGATATTGGAAAAGGATTGTTACAAATCTATAATGTGGGCTTTCCTTTTGAGCGGGTAGCCATAGATATATTAGGACCTCTTCCCAGATCTTTTTCAGGGAACCGTTTCATGTTGGCTGTTTCTCATTATTTTACACGTTGGCCTGAAGTGATTTGTCTGCCAGATTATCAATCGAAAACAGTTGCGAATGCTTTTCTTTCACATATTGTAAGTCGTCATGGTATTCCTCTGGAAATTCATTCTGATCAGGGTCATACTTTTGAATCTAATGTTTTTAAAGAAGTCATGGTTTTATTAGGAATTAAGAAAACGAGGACAACTCCTTTACGCCCATAATCAGATGGCTTGGTAGAAAGATTGAATAGAACGATTCTTCAATATCTTTCAATGTTTGTTTGTGATCATCAGGAGAATTGGGATGAATTGGTTCCTTTATTTTTGTTAGCTTACAGATCC